>NW_027331239.1:0-180579 GCF_022965805.1 Primulina eburnea
CCTACTCTTATGCTGAGATACACCGAAACGTCTAGATATTTGACAATGCCTGTCAAAGACTTTCCTATCTTAACTGCAATGAATAACAATCTGTAAACAAAGCATAATCATATTCATAACTGAATATCACAATTATCTTACCTGCTTGATTACAGATTCTATAATCAAAGCATAATCAGATAACAATATAAACAATAATCTAGTATGTGATTTTATTGGGAAACTCAAATTAATCTAATTTGAGTTATGCGTCCCGAATATCACATGAATTATACCTTTGTCGTCCCCGTCTGATGAAGACGAAGTCTCGAAGTCGAATTTGTTCATCCCTGATCTGAAACGACAATAACAAATACATTGTATCAATGTGTAGCTCAAAACACAATCTGTTCTGATCAATACCCAATTCAGTACAAAATCTGATCACATCAACAATATAACGAGATAACAGAAACCAATACTGAATCTGATCCATCTGTACCAACTGATGTTTAGACGGCATAACACTACAGTCTTGTAACCCTGTCAGTCTTAACATCACAATTACACTACCAGAATTCCTAATAAATCTCAGTATAATCTATAACTTCAGTATCTGTACACTTGAAAATGAATAACAGCATAATTCTGATAGCAATCTCAATCAAATCAACTCTAAAATTCATAACAATTCTCTAAACAATCTGTTTCTAAATCTGACTTCGATTCTACAATATCTACGGTAGTAAAAACACCATATCTGAATCATATTCAATTCTGACAATATCATAAATTCAAATCTTGTCTAAACGTAACAAAACTTACGTCCTTGCGTAGCCTGTGTTGATAGGAACACCGTACTGAAGTCGGATTTCAATTTGGATAGACGGTTCGCTCGCAAATCAATTCCTAAATCTAAGAACGAAGCATTCCTCAAGATTCTCGATTCTTGCTTCAATTCTTCTGATATGCATGTATATATATATATATATACCCCCGAACATGCAATAGGCCAAGTGGCTCGCCTTTCAAGTTGCACGTCGCTCGCTAGGGCGGTCAAAACCAACCGCTAGGGCGAAGCACTCTCGGCCCTCACAATTCTACATGCGCGCTCGGGCGGACAAAAAGTGCCGCCCGGGCGAATCATTCTCGGCCTCGCCCATTCCAGCAGCCTCGCTCGGGCGGTCAAAAACATCCGCCCGGGCGAGTAATTCTCGGCCCTCTTCTCCTAGGCACTCTCGCTCGGGCGGTCAAAGACGTCCGCCCGGGCGAGTGACATTCGGCCCAAATCTTGTGTCCCTCATAATTTTTTTCCAATTTGATCTCGAACTGGCCCGGCTATAATTACATCAAGTCATAATCAACAAATCATCTCAGATTACGTTAATTAAATTCTCGGGCATTACATTTCTCCCCCTCTTAGATCTGAGTTCGTCCTCGAACTCACCAATCATCAAACCAAATCCATCAGAAGAAATATATGACAGAGTTTAACATCCAAACTCATTTCACTAGCCGAATCAATCCCATATTACTGGCTATATAACACCTGTATACGCCAATTGCAATTTATAACAAAGCCATACCACCGGTAGTTGCTATTCCATCTTCGGCTCCCAATACCAATCGTCATCATCCGACATTGGTTTCTTACATCTATTCATTCTAATCTAGCTGGATAGTTATGGTCATACCGTAAGTCATACCCTGACAACCATTCCTAACCGCTAGTACTAACATCTAGTACTAAATTTCTACCCATATCCGCCAATATCTGGTTACTACACACTGACTACCTGTCAATCTGTAACAACTCTGCGAGGGAGAACTCATGATATTTCCGTCACAAGTACCGCTCCATCCAAATCACAATCTGATATCCTCTAATGCAGCATTCTAGTAAATCTGACAATTCCTTTGACATTGATCTATGTCATCTGGTTCTGTTTGTACGTAATCTGGTACAAACTGATAGATATAGATTGAATATTCTGTCAATCATAATCATATCATATCATAAGCTATAGAATTGACGGTACTTTTATCCCGAAAGCCATACTCACATTTTCTTATTCAGAAATATACTAAATCGGTAATCATCTTCTGATTCATATCTTTCTGGCTTCTTTTGTTCTCAATTCAAACATATCAGTACCATTTCTACCAATTTTACAACATAATTTGCTGTCCCAACTGATCTCATCTATCTATGCCACATTATCTGTTCGAATATCTTACATTCTGAAATAGCTGAATGAAACCTGAATCCACCCCAGTGCAGTTCTGACACTACCTGTGACTTCAGATTCGAACTAATGCTGTACAAGATCAGTTAATAACATAAAAGAACGAAGAAATACCTACCTGGTATTCGGCTCTGACTATCAATACCAAAAGCTGTAACAATTTGAAACCTTCTGATATAACCCGATAATCGGTCTTATACAAAACACAAATTACATAGCTGTTATACTGATCTGATCAACAAAATACAGTTCTGAACATTCTGATTACATTTCTGAACTGTTTACAATAAACTGTGTCAACACTGATCCACAATAACAGTAATATCACATCAGATTCAGAATAGAAAGAACCTATACAGATCTAGTGAGTTTACGAAAACTCATAACACAACGATTTCTGGTACATATCTTGGTATCAATCTGATCAACTGCTATATTTCATCTGCCAATAGAATATGCTCCCAACAATATAAGATATCGCAAATACTGATGTAGAACAATAATAATACTCAGCAGATATATAACAATAAGAGAATAAGATAACCAGAATATGATAATCTGCAGATAATAAATTTCTGACATTTCTGGCATTCCTGATCTTTCTGTCTTAACTGTCTAAATCAATCAATTCTCAGGTACTGTATACTCTGAATAAACACTGTATCAATAACTGCATACCAGATTCATACCTGATCCATTTCTGTATAAAATAATCACAGTTCTCTGAATATTTAACACAGTCTTTAAATATTCAACAGAATCAATCAAGTGCTGCAAGATATCAATAAATCATAGATATACCAAGCAGAATTTTCAGAATACCTCTGAACATAAACACCATTAATTTAGACACAGAACTGAAATATCTTCAAGAGAATACTCAATCAACTATAATTCTCAGTCAGTATTCTAATCTGTCAATTCTTTCAATTCTGTCTAATCATTCAGTATCATTCTATACATTCAATGTCATTCTTGACTGGATTCTATCATATAAACAATACCTGGTATCGATTCAATTCTGAAATCTACCCTGTTTGATATCAAACACATCTGAAATTTTATCTAGGCAACCACCAGTCAACTAATACATTACGGGCAAATCTGTCACCGTTAGACTTGATTTCAGCATATCTACCAAACACATAAGGATACCATCTGTTCCTTTCTGTGATAATCGAGTCATAACAGTACAATGATCTAAGGAATTCTAGATCTAGAATCCTCATTTCTCAACTAGATCCAATCTTAATCTTACCATTTCTGGAACACATTCTACGATATTTATGTACTTGTTTAGCATTACATGTCAATAATGAAATCGAAATCATATAACACAAGTACATCATAATCTAACCCAATCCCGGGTTCATCTCACTGTAGTATATAACATGTCACAGAGATCTCTGATATCAGCATATTCCTTAACAACCAAGGAATCAATACTACAGTATACACAGACCCCACAAATATAGCATATCACCATGCTACTCAATCACAGATACTCATGAAGAATGCATTAGTACACATCAATACGTATGCCATATATCATAAAAGAGTAGTACCTGTTGTAAATTCTGGGTCTGTTCTTCTTGTCATTACCACCAATGACTTTGCTCTTTAAGATCTTCGAAAATGTTTCTGAGGGCAAACTTTAGCAAAGTGTCCCGTCTCCTTACAGATATTGCACCTACCAAGCACTCCTTTGCATTGCTCTGGGGAATGTCTCCCTCCGCAAATCCTACAATACACTCCGGTATAGTTCGGACCAGGACTGCTAGAACTAGAGGAATCACTTCCTAACTTCTTGAACTGTTTCTTTTGAATTCTCAATGGTTCTTTTTCCTTACCACTACGACTGCCAATCTCTACTCTGGAAGGCAGTTGCTGTGCGGTCTGTTTTGGAAAAACATATGATGCTCCCTGTTGTCCTATCAGAACCGTTTCTGCTCTTTTAGCTCTATTCAAGGTATCCGCAAAATTACTTGATTGCTTCACATTCACCAACGTACGTATTTCTGGATTCAATCCTTGAATGAACTGGCTAGCCATAGCATCATCATTTCTAGCCACAAGAGGAGCAAAACGTAGAAGTGTGAAGAACTGTGCCAGGTATTCATCAACACTCAAAGGACCCTGTCTCAGGTTTGCAAATTCTGCACTTCTATCCTGTCTATATGAGGTAGGGAAGAATCTTTGATAAAATTCAAATCTAAAGGTCTTCCACGTAATCACTGAACGACTCTGCTCTAAGGCTCCTTTGGTGAGTAACCACCATCTTCTAGCAGTCTCTTGCAACTGGTTCTCAATAAGCCTAATTCTACACTCATCCGTGAAATTCAGAAATTCAAATAACATTTCTGTTTCCTCTAGCCATTTCTCACAATCTACTGACGTCTCAGTTCCTTTCAGAATTGGCGGTTGAAACGACTGAAACCTCTGTAACTGTGTTTCCATCTGAATTTCTGCCACATCTATCTGAGATTCTGTTCTATCTGTCTGATCATATGACGTACTGCCTTTTTCTGGAATTCTGCGGGGAGCTATATTTGATTACCAAAAACATCAGTAATCCCATACCACAAACCTGTTTCAAATCTTTTCCTGACCATCTTACTGCTGGTCATGAATCCGATCTGATTCGTATTCAGTGATACATAATACCAATCTAATTCACATAATCAGGTAAACATGTATCTTTAAGCAGTAACACATAGTCTCATGCTAGCACACAATGCCAGTCAACATTAAAATCAATCTCATGATAGCACACACATGCAAGGAAAGAAAATTCATCTACCCCGCTCATTCTCTTCTATCTCAATCTAAGTCAGTCTAACAGATCTATCAGTTCTGACTATCTCAATCTAAAGATCTATCTCTAAAGGATCTTCGCTCTGATACCACCTGTTGTGGGGACCCGGACGCTAATCATTTTCTTAATCATCGTTGGGATTTAATTATCAATTAAGATAAAACAGGGTCTAAAAATTTTTCTTTTTAATATACTATAGCGGAAGGTAATGGAATCTAAATAATATACATATCTGTA
Source organism: Primulina eburnea (assembly GCF_022965805.1). Lineage (NCBI taxonomy): Eukaryota > Viridiplantae > Streptophyta > Magnoliopsida > Lamiales > Gesneriaceae > Primulina > Primulina eburnea. The sequence continues at coordinate 5,278 of NW_027331239.1, forward strand.
TAAAATACATTTCAGTATTAACATACAATAATCTAATCTAAGGTTCAACTACTAAATTCAAGTAATAAAACCCAATCTACTGTAAGTCCGGAATCACCACGCTAACTCGTCTTCTCTCATCGTCATCTCGACCCTGATCCAGCCCCACCTGTTGTCATGCACACATACAAAACAAGACAACAGCCGGATAACTCCGGTGAGAATAAATCCCAGTATAAAACATGGTAAACATGTATATACATAAAATAATTCATGAAACATGCTGTTACGAATAAAATCGAAACATTAGATTTCATAAGCTATGAAATCTAATCACACAACAAGCATGCACTTCAAATCAACCAACCATGCATATAACCAATCTAAATCATAAAAACATGCTAGCACAATTGGAAGCAATAATGATGGGTCCTATGATCTAGGAACCACATCCATATAAGCATGCAGTCCTAATCAAATCACGTCTAGACTTGACTCGACTAGAACTCTAGGGATCCCGGTGTGAATAAGACGTCACTACCTACCCTCCAATCGGGGTAATGAACGTCTCATTCCTAGACTTCGGTCTGAGCTGTATCAACGGCAGCAATAAGAGTAATACCTACTCTTATGCTGAGATACACCGAAACGTCTAGATATTTGACAATGCCTGTCAAAGACTTTCCTATCTTAACTGCAATGAATAACAATCTGTAAACAAAGCATAATCATATTCATAACTGAATATCACAATTATCTTACCTGCTTGATTACAGATTCTATAATCAAAGCATAATCAGATAACAATATAAACAATAATCTAGTATGTGATTTTATTGGGAAACTCAAATTAATCTAATTTGAGTTATGCGTCCCGAATATCACATGAATTATACCTTTGTCGTCCCCGTCTGATGAAGACGAAGTCTCGAAGTCGAATTTGTTCATCCCTGATCTGAAACGACAATAACAAATACACTGTATCAATGTGTAGCTCAAAACACAATCTGTTCTGATCAATACCCAATTCAGTACAAAATCTGATCACATCAACAATATCACGAGATAACAGAAACCAATACTGAATCTGATCCATCTGTACCAACTGATGTTTAGACGGCATAACACTACAGTCTTGTAACCCTGTCAGTCTTAACATCACAATTACACTACCAGAATTCCTAATAAATCTCAGTATAATCTATAACTTCAGTATCTGTACACTTGAAAATGAATAACAGCATAATTCTGATAGCAATCTCAATCAAATCAACTCTAAAATTCATAACAATTCTCTAAACAATCTGTTTCTAAATCTGACTTCGATTCTACAATATCTACGGTAGTAAAAACACCATATCTGAATCATATTCAATTCTGACAATATCATAAATTCAAATCTTGTCTAAACGTAACAAAACTTACGTCCTTGCGTAGCCTGTGTTGATAGGAACACCGTACTGAAGTCGGATTTCAATTTGGATAGACGGTTCGCTCGCAAATCAATTCCTAAATCTAAGAACGAAGCATTCCTCAAGATTCTCGATTCTTGCTTCAATTCTTCTGATATGCATGTATATATATATATATATACCCCCGAACATGCAATAGGCCAAGTGGCTCGCCTTTCAAGTTGCACGTCGCTCGCTAGGGCGGTCAAAACCAACCGCTAGGGCGAAGCACTCTCGGCCCTCACAATTCTACATGCGCGCTCGGGCGGACAAAAAGTGCCGCCCGGGCGAATCATTCTCGGCCTCGCCCATTCCAGCAGCCTCGCTCGGGCGGTCAAAAACATCCGCCCGGGCGAGTAATTCTCGGCCCTCTTCTCCTAGGCACTCTCGCTCGGGCGGTCAAAGACGTCCGCCCGGGCGAGTGACATTCGGCCCAAATCTTGTGTCCCTCATAATTTTTTTCCAATTTGATCTCGAACTGGCCCGGCTATAATTACATCAAGTCATAATCAACAAATCATCTCAGATTACGTTAATTAAATTCTCGGGCATTACAAAGCATCATCGGTTTTATGACAAGCTATAAAATGTGCCATCTTAGAGAATCTATCCACAACAACAAAAATAGAATCCCTCCCTTTCTTAGTCCTAGGCAACCCCAAAATAAAGTCCATAGAAATGTCAATCCAAGTTCTTTTTAAGAATAACACGCAAAAGTGTTCCCAATTTCTATTGACAACTTCAGTTTGTCCACCCGTTTGAGGATGACAAGTAGTAGAAAACAACAATTTTGTGCCAAGTTTAGCCCATAAAGTATTCCAAAAGTAACTCAAGAATTTAACATCGCGAACAGAAACAATAGTCCTAGGCATGCCATGCAACCTAGCGACTTCTCTAAAGAACAAGTCCGCAATGTTTGAAGCATCATCGGTTTTATGACAAGCTATAAAATGTCCCATCTTAGAGAATCTATCCACAACAACAAAAATAGAATCCCTCCCCTTCTTAGTCCTAGGCAACCCCAAAGTAAAATCTATAGAAATGTCAATCCAAGTTCTTTTTAAGAATAGCACGCAGAAGTGTTCCCAAAGTTCTATTGACAACTTCAGTTTGTCCATCCGTTTGAGCATGACAAGTAGTAGAAAACAACATTTTTGTGCCAAGTTTAGCCCATAAAGTATTCCAAAAGTAACTCAAGAATTTAACATCGCGACCAGAAACAATAGTCCTAGGCATGCCATGCAACCTAACGACTTTTCTAAAGAACAAATTCGCAATGTTTGAAGCATCATCGGTTTTATGACAAGCTATAAAATGTGCCATCTTAGAGAATCTATCCACAACAACAAATATAGAATCCCTCCCCTTCTTAGTCCTAGGCAACCCCAAAATAAAGTCCATAGAAATGTCAATCCAAGTTCTTTTTAAGAATAGCACGAAAAAGTGTTCCCAAAGTTCTATTGACAACTTCAGTTTGTCCATCCGTTTGAGGATGACAAGTAGTAGAAAACAACAATTTTGTGCCAAGTTTAGCCCATAAAGTATTCAAAAAGTAACTCAAGAATTTAACATCGCGACCAGAAACAATAGTCCTAGGCATCCCATGCAACCTAACGACTTCTCTAAAGAACAAATCCGCAATGTTTGAAGCATCATGGGTTTTATGACAAGCTATAAAATGGGCCATCTTAGAGAATCTATCCACAACAACAAAAATAGAATCCCTTCCCTTCTTAGTCCTAGGCAACCCCAAAATAAAGTCCATAGAAATGTCAATCCAAATTCTTTTTAAGAATAGCAAGCAAAAGTGTTCCCAATTTCTATTGACAACTTCAGTTTGTCCATCCGTTTGAGGATGACAAGTAGTAGAAAACGACAATTTTGTGCCAAGTTTAGCCCATAAAGTATTCCAAAAGTAACTCAAGAATTTAACATCGCGACAAGAAACAATAGTCCTAGGCATGCCATGCAACCTAGCGACTTCTCTAAAGAACAAGTTCGCAATGTTTGAAGCATCATGGGTTTTATGACAAGCTATAAAATGTGTCATCTTAGAGAATCTATCCACAACAACAAAAATAGAATACCTCCCCTTCTTAGTCCTAGGCAACCCCAAAATAAAGTCCATAGAAATGTCAATCAAAGTTCATTTTAAGAATAGCACGCAAAAGTGTTCCCAATTTCTATTGACAACTTCAGTTTGTCCATCCGTTTGAGGATGACAAGTAGTAGAAAACAACAATTTTGTGCAAAGTTTAGCCCATAAAGTATTCCAAAAGTAACTCAAGAATTTAACATCGCGACCAGAAACAATAGTCCTAGGCATGCCATGCAACCTAGCGACTTCTCTAAAGAACAAGTCCGCAATGTTTGAAGCATCATCGGTTTTATGACAAGCTATAAAATGTGCCATCTTAGAGAATCTATCCACAACAACAAAAATAGAATCCCTCCCTTTCTTAGTCCTAGGCAACCCCAAAATAAAGTCCATAGAAATGTCAATCCAAGTTCTTTTTAAGAATAACACGCAAAAGTGTTCCCAATTTCTATTGACAACTTCAGTTTGTCCACCCGTTTGAGGATGACAAGTAGTAGAAAACAACAATTTTGTGCCAAGTTTAGCCCATAAAGTATTCCAAAAGTAACTCAAGAATTTAACATCGCGAACAGAAACAATAGTCCTAGGCATGCCATGCAACCTAGCGACTTCTCTAAAGAACAAGTCCGCAATGTTTGAAGCATCATCGGTTTTATGACAAGCTATAAAATGTCCCATCTTAGAGAATCTATCCACAACAACAAAAATAGAATCCCTCCCCTTCTTAGTCCTAGGCAACCCCAAAGTAAAGTCTATAGAAATGTCAATCCAAGTTCTTTTTAAGAATAGCACGCAGAAGTGTTCCCAAAGTTCTATTGACAACTTCAGTTTGTCCATCCGTTTGAGCATGACAAGTAGTAGAAAACAACATTTTTGTGCCAAGTTTAGCCCATAAAGTATTCCAAAAGTAACTCAAGAATTTAACATCGCGACCAGAAACAATAGTACTAGGCATGCCATGCAACCTAACGACTTTTCTAAAGAACAAATTCGCAATGTTTGAAGCATCATCGGTTTTATGACAAGCTATAAAATGTGCCATCTTAGAGAATCTATCCACAACAACAAATATAGAATCCCTCCCCTTCTTAGTCCTAGGCAACCCCAAAATAAAGTCCATAGAAATGTCAATCCAAGTTCTTTTTAAGAATAGCACGAAAAAGTGTTCCCAAAGTTCTATTGACAACTTCAGTTTGTCCATCCATTTGAGGATGACAAGTAGTAGAAAACAACAATTTTGTGCCAAGTTTAGCCCATAAAGTATTCAAAAAGTAACTCAAGAATTTAACATCGCGACCAGAAACAATAGTCCTAGTCATCCCATGCAACCTAACGACTTCTCTAAAAAACAAATCCGCAATGTTTGAAGCATCATGGGTTTTATGACAAGCTATAAAATGGGCCATCTTAGAGAATCTATCCACAACAACAAAAATAGAATCCCTTTCCTTCTTAGTCCTAGGCAACCCCAAAATAAAGTCCATAGAAATGTCAATCCAAGTTCTTTTTAAGAATAGCAAGCAAAAGTGTTCCCAATTTCTATTGACAACTTCAGTTTGTCCATCCGTTTGAGGATGACAAGTAGCAGAAAACGACAATTTTGTGCCAAGTTTAGCCCATAAAGTATTCCAAAATTAACTCAAGAATTTAACATCGCGACCAGAAACAATAGTCCTAGGCATGCCATGCAACCTAGCGACTTCTCTAAAGAACAAGTTCGCAATGTTTGAAGCATCATGGGTTTTATGACAAGCTATAAAATGTGTCATCTTAGAGAATCTATCCACAACAACAAAAATAGAATACCTCCCCTTCTTAGTCCTATGCAACCCCAAAATAAAGTCCATAGAAATGTCAATCCAAGTTTTTTTAAGAATAGCACGCAAAAGTGTTCGCAAAGTTCTATTGACAACTTCAGTTTGTCCATCCGTTTGAGCATGACAAGTAGTAGAAAACATCAATTTTGTGCCAAGTTTAGCCCATAAAGTATTCCAAAAGTAACTCAAGAATTTAACATCGCGACCAGAAACAATAGTCCTAGGCATGCCATGCAACCTAACGACTTCTCTAAAGAACAAATCCGCAATGTTTGAAGCATCATGGGTTTTATGACAAGCTATAAAATGTGCCATCTTAGAGAATCTATCCACAACAACAAAAATAGAATCCCTCCCCTTCTTAGTCCTAGGCAACCCCAAAATAAAGTCCATAGAAATGTCAATCAAAGTTCTTTTTAAGAATAGCACGCAAAAGTGTTCCCAATTTCTATTGACAACTTCAGTTTTTCCATCCGTTTGAGGATGACAAGTAGTAGAAAACAACAATTTTGTGCCAAGTTTAGCCCATAAAGTATTCCAAAATTAACTCAAGAATTTAACATCGCGACCAGAAACAATAGTTGTAATGCCCGGGAATTATAGGATTGTTGAACCAAGATTATTAATCTTCATTAACGGGAGACTCGGAAGATACGAGAATGCATGACATGCAATGAGGGAAGGAAAGACTTGAGAAACCAGGTGTGGCATGATCAGAAAACTAGAATTTAGAAGTTTGCACAACCGCACCCGCGGTGCTAGCACGACCGCCCCCGCGGTGGGTGTGCAGAAAATGTAGTGCAAAGCCCGTAGCCACACCGCACCTGCGGTATTATATGGAGCGCACCCGCGCTGAGGACACCGCACCCGCGTTCTTGTAGGCAGCGCACCCGCGGTCTTTGCTTCGAACATTTTGGATATAGATCACCGCTTGAGCGCACCCGCGGTCATGCGTGTTACATGAAGAAATAAGCCACGTTTCCCAACTTTTGCATGCAATATATATAGATGAAGGACGCGTGGTTTCTCTTAGAATTTCAGAAAAAGGGGCGAGGCTTTGGAGAGAAATATCCTTACGCCTTTTGTGAGAAATCCGGGTATTAGAATTCGAAGCTGAACGCAGCAGCGTGTTCCTCTCGACACGAGCTACACAAGGACGTAAGTTTCGTTACGTTTTGCGATGTTTTGAAATTAGGATGTTGTCAGAACTGAATATGATTCAGATATGGTGTTTTTGCTGTAGTAATCATTGTATAATCAAAGACAGATTGAATAATAGATTGGTTATACAATTGTTATGATTTTCAGAAGATATTGATTGAGATTAAACACTAAATTTGTATTGTTCTTGATTGAAGAATAGAGAGATGATTATTCTTGTATGTCTGGATAGATTATTCAGTAGATATGTGAAGTCAGATCGAAGAAAGAATACCATATGTCTGTGTTTTGTATTTCAGCATCTCTGAAGATGTATTTGTTAGATATTCATATGCTGGAAACAGATTGATCAGATTCAGATATGATTTCGATTAGATTGTGATATTATTGATATGACTCAGATTGTATCTTGTTCAGACATTGATCAGATTGTATACTGAATTGAGTATTGATTAGAACAGATTGTGAATTGAGTTACACATTGATACAGTGTATTTATATTGTCATTTCAGATCGGATATGGACAGACTAGACTTCAAGACTTCGTCTTCCTTAGACGGGGACGACAAAGGTATAATTCATGTGATATTCGGGAAGAACCAACTCAATTGACATCACCATTTGAGTTGCCCAATAAATCACATACTATGTTCTTGTTTATATATTTGTTTATAGAACTTGTATTCAAATCTTGATATGCTTTGTTTACAGATCATGTTACATTGCATTAAGATGATTATGCTTGTTTCCAGATTGTGTATTCATGCATTAAGATAGGAAAGTCTGCGAGATCATCCAGACTTCTAGATGTTCGGCGATATCTCAGCTTAGGGGAAGATCACCGCCCCTTTGTAGACGTGGATACAGATCAGGCCGAAGTCTATGAATAAGACGGACAGCACCTCGATTGGGAGGGTAGGTGACAGACAGTGCCGTCTTATTCACCCCGGGATCCCTAGAGTTCCAGATCGAGTCGAGTCTAGACATGATTTGATTAGGACTTCATGCTTATATGGATGTGGCTCCTAGACCATGGGACCCATCGTTATTGCTTTCAGTGGTGCTAGCATGTTTTATGATTTAAATTGTTTATATGCATGTTTATCTGATTTGAGTTGCATGCTTAAGTTCATAGATTATGAAATATATTGTGTTTATACATGATCGCATGTTTTATGAATTAGTTTGTGTATATAATGCTTACCATGTTTTATACTGGGATTTATTCTCACCGGAGTTATCCGGCTGTTGTCTTGTTTTGTATGTGTGCATGACAACAGATGGGGCTGGATCAGGGTCGAGGTGACGATGAGAGAAGACGAGTTAGCGTGGTGATTCCGGACTTGTAGCAGACTTGGTTTATTATTTGAATTTAGTAATTGAACCTTAGACTTAAGTTGTACACAATTGTACTTTTCTACTGAACTGTAGTTTTTATATAGAGATGGATATTGTTTAGATTACATTACCTTCCGCAGTTACATTTTAAAAAGAAAAATTTTTAGACCCTGTTTTATCTTAATTGATAATTAAATCCCAAAGATGATTAAGCAGAAAGATCAGCGTCCGGGTCCCCACAATAGTCCTAGGCATGCCATGCAACCTAACGACTTCTCTAAAGAACAAATTCGCAATGTTTGAAGCATCATGGGTCTTATGACAAGCTATAAAATGTACCATCTTAGAGAATCTATCCACAACAACAAAAATAGAATCCCTCCCATTCTTAGTCCTAGGCAACCCCAAAATAAAGTCCATTGAAATGTCAATCAAAGTTCTTTTTAAGAATAGCACGCAAAAGTGTTCCCAATTTCTATTGACAACTTCAGTTTGTCCATCCGTTTGAGGATGACAAGAAGTAGAAAACAACAATTTTGTGCAAAGTTTAGCCCATAAAGTATTCCAAAAGTAACTCAAGAATTTAACATCGCGACCAGAAACAATAGTCCTAGGCATGCCATGCAACCTAGCGACTTCTCTAAAGAACAAGTCCGCAATGTTTGAAGCATCATCGGTTTTATGACAAGCTATAAAATGTGCCATCTTAGAGAATCTATCCACAACAACAAAAATAGAATCCCTCCCTTTCTTAGTCCTAGGCAACCCCAAAATAAAGTCCATAGAAATGTCAATCCAAGTTCTTTTTAAGAATAACACGCAAAAGTGTTCCCAATTTCTATTGACAACTTCAGTTTGTCCACCCGTTTGAGGATGACAAGTAGTAGAAAACAACAATTTTGTGCCAAGTTTAGCCCATAAAGTATTCCAAAAGTAGCTCAAGAATTTAACATCGCGAACAGAAACAATAGTCCTAGGCATGCCATGCAACCTAGCGACTTCTCTAAAGAACAAATCCGCAATGTTTGAAGCATCATGGGTTTTATGACAAGCTATAAAATGTGTCATCTTAGAGAATCTATCCACAACAACAAAAATAGAATACCTCCCCTTCTTAGTCCTATGCAACCCCAAAATAAAGTCCATAGAAATGTCAATCCAAGTTCTTTTTAAGAATAGCAGGCAAAAGTGTTCCCAAAGTTCTATTGACAACTTCAGTTTGTCCATCCGTTTGAGCAAGACGAGTAGTAGAAAACAACAATTTTGTGCCAAGTTTAGCCCATAAAGTATTCCAAAAGTAACTCAAGAATTTAACATCGCGACCAGAAACAATAGTCCTAGGCATGCCATGCAACCTAACGACTTCTCTAAAGAACAAATCCGCAATGTTTGAAGCATCATGGGTTTTATGACAAGCTATAAAATGTGCCATCTTAGAGAATCTATCCACAACAACAAAAATAGAATCCCTCCCCTTCTTAGTCCTAGGCAACCCCAAAATAAAGTCCATAGAAATGTCAATCAAAGTTCTTTTTAAGAATAGCACGCAAAAGTGTTCCCAATTTCTATTGACAACTTCAGTTTTTCCATCCGTTTGAGGATGACAAGTAGTAGAAAACAACTATTTTGTGCCAAGTTTAGCCCATAAAGTATTCCAAAATTAACTCAAGAATTTAACATCGCGACCAGAAACAATAGTCCTAGGCATGCCATGCAACCTAACGACTTCTCTAAAGAACAAATCCGCAATGTTTGAAGCATCATGGGTTTTATGACAAGCTATAAAATGTGCCATCTTAGAGAATCTATCCACAACAACAAAAATAGAATCCCTCCCCTTCTTAGTCCTAGGCAACCCCAAAATAAAGTCCATAGAAATGTCAATCAAAGTTCTTTTTAAGAATAGCACGCAAAAGTGTTCCCAATTTCTATTGACAACTTCAGTTTTTCCATCCGTTTGAGGATGACAAGTAGTAGAAAACAACAATTTTGTGCCAAGTTTAGCCCATAAAGTATTCCAAAATTAACTCAAGAATTTAACATCGCGACCAGAAACAATAGTCCTAGGCATGCCATGCAACCTAACGACTTCTCTAAAGAACAAATTCGCAATGTTTGAAGCATCATGGGTTTTATGACAAGCTATAATATGTACCATCTTAGAGAATCTATCCACAATAACAAAAATAGAATCCCTCCCCTTCTTAGTCCTAGGCAACCTTAAAATAAAGTCCATTGAAATGTCAATCAAAGTTCTTTTTAAGAAAAGCACGCAAAAGTGTTCCCAATTTCTATTGACAACTTCAGTTTGTCCACCCGTTTGAGGATGACAAGTAGTAGAAAACAACAATTTTGTGCCAAGTTTAGCCCATAAAGTATTCCAAAAGTAACTCAAGAATTTAAAATCGCGACCAGAAACAATAGTCCTAGGCATGCCATGCAACCTAACGACTTCTCTAAAGAACAAATCCGCAATGTTTGAAGCATCATGGGTTTTATGACAAGCTATAAAATGTGCCATCTTAGAGAATCTATCCACAACAACAAAAATAGAATCCCTCCCGTTCTTAGTCCTAGGCAACCCCAAAATAAAGTCCATAGAAATGTCAATCAAAGTTCTTTTTAAGAATAGCACGCAAAAGTGTTCCCAATTTCTATTGACAACTTCAGTTTGTCCACCCGTTTGAGGATGACAAGTAGTAGAAAACAACTATTTTGTGCCAAGTTTAGCCCATAAAGTATTCCAAAATTAACTCAAGAATTTAACATCGCGACCAGAAACAATAGTCCTAGGCATGCCATGCAACTTAACGACTTCTCTAAAGAACAAATCCGCAATGTTTGAAGCATCATGGGTTTTATAACAAGCTATAAAATGTGCCATCTTAGAGAATCTATCCACAACAACAAAAATAGAATCCCTCCCCTTCTCTGTGGGGACCCGGGCTCTAACTCTATTCTTTTGGGATTTAATTGGATCTTTGTTCGAAAATATGAGTCAAAATTTTGCTTTTAACATTAATTTAAATGTATTAACGAAAGCATCACATGTCTCAATAGAAATTAAACAACGTAATGTACATACAAGTCTGTGCGTACAAACATACACTAGTGTTCAATAACAACTACAAACATAAGTGCTACAAGTCCAGTAGGAAACACTAGGAATCTTCCATGCCCGAGATCTCCACGCTAACAACTCTCTCTTCCTCGTCGTGACCCTGATCCTGCCCCACCTGTTGCCATGCACACATACAGACACGACAACAGCCGGATAACTCCGGTGAGAACATATCCCAGTATAAAACATGGATGCATGCAATGTCATAATCATGTACAAAAGCATAGAATATATCAAGTAACATGAATAAAATCTAAACATGTAGAAGAATACAAATCTGTATTCAACATTTAAATCTTGACTCGACTCATTTCTAATCTAGGGATCCCGGTGTGAATAAGACGGTCTGTCACCTACCCAGCCACTCGGGGCAACGGTACGTCTTATTCCTAGACTTCGGTCAACTCTGTATCGAGGGTCTACACATATAGCAAATCTGCTCTTATGCGTCGATACACCGAAACGTCTAGTTTTGGCAAGTCTGCCAATCTCTCCTATCTCAAGACTCGAATATAAATCAATAAACGAAACATTACATAATCAATGTAATAACAATCTAGTATGTGATTTAGGGAAACTCGTATCAAATCTGAATCGAGTTGTGCAATCCCGTGACCACATGAATTATACCTTTCTTGCCGAATCGTCGGTGTCGTCGTCGAAGTCTCGAGTTCACAATAGCCAATACAAATCTGAAATGGCATAGTCAAGGTGCACTCTATCAATATACATCTCAAACAACTCAATAAACATAGCTGAAATCGGTTTTCAAAACAATTCGACAGCGTAACGACGTAATTCTCGATACCGATACCTCAATCTCAACATCACAATAATCGATTAACCTCAATACGCATAATCTCATCTAAACATCAACATACATACTGAAATCTGTATCTACTCGATCCACAGATGCTGGAAAATCGAACCCATAGCATACGATATCCGAAAATCAATCTGATAATGAATCTACGATGCTTGATATACTAAGAACAGTGTATTCAATTTCGGGTATCGTTTTCTCGAGATTCTCAACTCAAAACATAATTTCCCCAACATATGAATTTCGAAATAGGCTGGAATTGAACAATACTTACATCCTTTGATAGCCCTCGTTGCAAGGATCATGAATCCAGCCTCAAAATTAAAATCGGAACACTAAATCATTCAAAACCACAAGTTCTAGGTTGAAGGAAATGGTAGTTCTTCTTGCATGCTCTCGGTTTTCCCTCTCTGAAGACATGAAGAGTGAAGTGTCATTCCAAACTATATATATATCATGCCATGTGTCAAGTTGAGAAACAAAGGTGGCATTTTCGCATGCAAACCGCGGGTGCGGCAACTCAAGAGCGCGGGTGCGCTGTGCTCATGGCGAGTTCATCCAAAAATGTAGCACCTAGACCGCGGGTGCGGTCCTTGCATGACCGCGGGTGCGGTCTCACACCGCGGGGGCGGTCTTGCTAGCACCGCGGGTGCGGTGTCTGTTCGCACAAATTCACTAATTTCCTCTCAATGCACCGCGGGTGCTGTATCTCTAACACCGCGGGTGCGGTGTGGCTTCGGCCATGCTTCAAAAATTCCACTCTATATGTCATGCATTCTCATGGTTTCAAGTCTCACATCAATGCCAATTGACAATTCTCGAGCCTTACATTTCTCCCCCTCTTAGACAAGAGTTCGTCCTCGAACTCACAAGCAATTATTCATGCAGTTATATACAAAATTGTAAAGTCAAATCGGGAAGAAAGACTCACATCATAAGAATAGCTCGGGATGCCTCTGTCTCATCTCAGACTCCGACTCCCAAGTTGCTTCCTCGATGCCATGACGACTCCATTGAACCTTCACAAGCGGAATGGTCTTGGTTCTAAGCCGTTTCTCTTTCCGATCAAGAATCTGTATCGGTCGCTCAACATAGCTCAAAGTCTGATCTAACTCGGCTTCGTCAGGCTGAATGATATGAGAACTATCTGGCATATATCTACGCAGCATCGATACATGAAATACGTCATGTATCCCAGATAATGAAGGAGGAAGAGCAAGTCTGTAAGCTCGGTCGCCAATCTTCTCAAGAATCTCATACGGACCGACGTATCTAGGAGACAACTTTCCTCGCTTGCCAAATCTGACAACGCCTCTGAAAGGTGAAATCTTCAGAAATACTCTGTCTCCCTGTTCGAATACTAACGTTCTACGTATAATATTGGCGTACTTCGCTTGCCTATCCTGTGCCGTCTTCATTCGTTTCTGAATGATCTTCACTTTTTCTGTCATCTCACGAATCATATCAGGCCCTAACTCTGGTACCTCAGAAATATCATCCCAGTACAAAGGAGATCTGCACTTCTTTCCATATAAAGCTTCGAACGGTGCCATCTCTATGCTCGTCTGATAGCTGTTGTTGTATGAAAACTCACACAACGGCAATGAATCTTGCCAACTAGTACCAAAATCTAGTACTACCGCTCTCAGCATGTCCTCTAAAGTCTGGATAGTCCGCTCTGACTGTCCGTCTGTCTGAGGATGATAAGCAGTGCTCAGGTGTAAAGTCGTACCCAAAGCCTGCTGCAAACTGTGCCAAAAGTGAGAAGTGAATCGTGGATCACGATCTGATACGTTCGACTTCGGCACACCGTGCAATCTGACGACCTCTCTGACATACAACTCTGCCATCTGATCGTGTCGATAGGTCATTCTGTACGGAATAAAGCAAGCTGATTTGGTTAATCTGTCAATGATGACCCAAATCGAATCACAGCCCCGGGATGATCGAGGTAACTTCGTCACGAAATCCATGGAAATGTGATCCCATTTCCATTCGGGAACAGACAAATTCTGAAGTAAATCCTCCGGGCTTCTTTCTCTCTGCCTTCACCTGCTGGCAATTCAGGCACTTAGACACAAATTCTGCAATGTCTGTCTTCATCTGCTTCCACCAGAATTGTGTCTTCAAGTCGTTATACATCTTCCTGCCACCAGGATGAATGCTGAACCGACTACAGTGTGCCTCCGACATGATCTGTCGTCTCAAATCTGAAATCTCTGGCACTACTAAGCGGTTATTCACATACAGAACAGAATCTCAGACCTGATACTCTGAGATATGTCCAGCTCTGACCATATCAATCGATCTCTGCACGCTTGGATCAGTTCTTTGTGCTTCTTTGATCCTCAAAATCACATCTGGCTCAATCTGAATCGCAGCAAGTTGCAACGGTCTACTCTCTGTATCAAATGTCAATCCAGACAAGCAACAATCTTCTTCTAAACTCGATACACCTATAGTCGACAAGGACAAAGAACATACCTTTCGACTCAAGGCGTCTGCCGCTGCATTCGACTTTCCTGGATGGTACTTGATCTCGCAATCAAAATCTTTCAGCAGATCAAGCCATCGTCGCTGCCTCATGTTCAACTCTGACTGAGAAAAGAGATACTTCAGGCTCTTATGATCGGAATAGATCTCAAATTTCTCGTCATATAGATAATGACGCCAGATCTTGAGTGCAAATACAATCGCCGCCAATTCAAGATAATGAATCGGGTAACGAGTCTCGTGCGGCTTCAGCTGTCTAGAGGCGTACGCTATCACGTGCCCTCGCTGCATAAGAACACATCCTAACCCTCTGTGAGATGCGTCACAGTATACAACGAACTCACCTGTACCTGCAGGAATCGTCAAGACAGGCGCACTAGTCAGCCTCTTCTTCAGCTCTACAAAACTGGCTTCACAATCTTCGGACCACACAAATGGCATATTCTTCTGTGTCAACTGGGTGATAGGCTTCGCTATACTGGAGAAATCTCGGATAAAACGACGATAATACCCGGCTAGACCCATGAAACTGCGTATCTCAGGCACAGAAGTCGGTCTCGGCCAACTGATCACAGCCTCAACTTTACTCGGATCTACCGCAATACCTTCTCCAGATATAATATGCCCCAAGAAGACAACCTGTCTCAGCCAGAATTCACACTTGGACAGTTTGGCATACAACTGCTCTTTTCTTAAAGTCTTCAATACAATTCTCAGGTGATCTGCATGCTCAGTCAAATTCTTCGAATACACCAAAATGTCGTCAATAAACACAATTACAAACTCATCTAAATATCTCTGAAAAATGCGGTTCATCAAACTCATAAACACCGGTGGTGCATTCGTCAAACTGAAAGGCATAACAACAAACTCGTAATGTCCATACCTGGTTCGGAATGCAGTCTTCGGAATATCAACGTCTCTAACTCTGAGCTGATGATACCCTGATCTCAAATCAATCTTCGAATATACCGAAGATCCCTGTAACTGGTCAAATAAATCGTCGATGCGCGGCAAAGGATACTTGTTCTTCACTGTTGCCTTGTTCAACTGTCTATAATCGATACACAATCGCATCGAACCATCTTTCTTTCGAACGAAAAGCACCGGAGCACCCCAAGGTGATACACTGGGTCTGATATATCCCTTGGACAGAAGATCCTCCAACTGTGCTTTCAACTCTTTCAGCTCTATCGGTGCCATCCTATACGGAGCTCTCGAAATAGGAACAGAACCGGGCATAAGATCTATGCTGAAATCAACCTCTCGAACCGGAGGCAACCCTGGAATCTCATCAGGAAAAACATCTGCAAACTCGCAAACCACTGGCAGATCTGCCAATGCTGGGCTCGACTTCAGTAGATCTACTGAATATACAAGAAAGCCCTCTGCTCCTCTCTGAAGCAGTCTACTCATAGTCAGAGCAGATACTAAGGGAATCCGAGATCTGGAACCCTTGCCGTAGAATTTCCACTCATCTGTCATCTCGGGTCTGAATCTGACAATTTTGTGGAAACAATCTACCGTGGCCCTGTACCTGGTTAACATGTCTATACCAACTATACAGTCAAAATCAGCTAAACCAAGTACTATACAATCAAGATCAATCTCATGCCCCTCAAACTGAAGCATACAGTGTCTAACAGTAGTCACAAATATCAAACCACTCCCCAACGGAGAAGCTATAGACACTACTGTCGACAACGACTCAACAGGCAATGAATATCTCAATGCAAAATGTTCAGATATAAATGTATGAGATGCCCCTGTGTCAATCAACACATATGCAGGATAACCGCAAAGAAAACAGCTACCTGCAATGACGTCATCTGGCGCCTCCTGCGCCTGTTCCTCTGTCAGGGCAAAAACACGTGCCTGCTGTCTGGGAGGCTGACTCACCGTCTGACTACCTCCTGGTCTCTGCTGAGTCTGTGTTGAGGGTGGCTGGAAGGAGTATACAGAAGATGCCTGTCTCTCCATCTGTGGCGCTGGTGCTGATGATCCTGTGCTCTGGAATCGTTGTGCACCTCTCTGGGGACAAACTCTGGCGAAATGTCCCTGTTGCCTACAGATGTTGCAGCGTCCCATAACTCCTTGACACTGCTCCGTCGCATGTCGTCCTCCACACGAGCTACAATACACGCCACTGTAATCTGACCCCTGACCTCTCTGTCGAGATCCACTCGAACTCGATGAACTACTTCCGGACTTCTTAAACTGTTTGCCCTTAGCCTTCAGAAATTCCTTCTTGCCACTACCACTAGCTCCGCTGTCAAAACGAGGAGGAGGTGGTGGAAACTGTACGGTCGTGGACTGTGGCGGTCTCTGCCCCTGAACACCATAGGAAGCCCCTCGCTGCCTAATCAAGCCAGCCTCTGCTCCCTTCGCTCGGTTCAGTGCCTCCGAAAAAGTACTAGGCCGGCCCGTGTTCACCAAAGTAAAGACATCGGGATTCAGCCCGTTGATGAACTGATCGGCCACTGCCTCGTCGTTCCCGGCCACATGCGGTGCAAATCGTAGCAATGCAGAAAATTTAGCAACATACTCCTCGATGTTCCACTGTCCCTGCTTCAAATTCGCAAATTCAGCTCCTTTGTCTTTTCGGTAGGAGACGGGGAAAAAGCGCTGATAGAACTCATACTTGAAGACTTTCCATGTGATATCAATACCTCGGTGCTCCAAGGCTCTCTTCGTAGTCAACCACCAGCTCTTGGCAACCTCCTGCATCTGATGCCCTATCAGTTTCACACGTCGCTCATCAGTATATGCCAAAGACTCAAACAACATCTCGATATCATCAAGCCAGCTCTCGCACTCCACTGCACTCTCTGTGCCCTTCAGGGTAGGCGGATGGAAAGACTGGAATCTCTTCAATAAGGTCTCCATCGGCGTAGCAGTGACATCCATCTGTGCACCGGATGTGCTACCCTGCTCTGGCTGTGGCACTCGTCTAGGCGGCATAAATCTGATTATCAAACTGATTAGTACACAACTAAAATCATCTGTCTCAGCCCTCCTCTGATCATAGACTCTGATCGAGAATCGGTTCTGATTCAGGCTTGAAATGCTGTAAATCAATTCAGATACGATACAACATATAATAGGGAAATCAATAAAGCATGCTAGCATCTCAAAAGCAAGGAAGATGACTCGATCTACCCCGCTCCTTCTATTCTATCTCAGTCTACAGAACCTACGGCTCTGATACCACCTATTGTAAGGACCCGGGCTCTAACTCTATTCTTTTGAGATTTAATTGGATCTTTGTTCGAAAATGTGGGTCAAAATTTTGCTTTTAACATTAATTTAAATGTATTAACGAAAGCATCACATGTCTCAATAGAAATTAAACAACGTAATGTACATACAAGTCTGTGCGTACAAACATACACTAGTGTTCAATAACAACTACAAACATAAGTGCTACAAGTCCAGTAGGAAACACTAGGAATCTTCCACGCCCGAGATCTCCACGCTAACAACTCTCTCTTCCTCGTCGTGACCCTGATCCTGCCCCACCTGTTGCCATGCACACATACAGACACGACAACAGCCGGATAACTCCGGTGAGAACATATCCCAGTATAAAACATGGATGCATGCAATGTCATAATCATGTACAAAAGCATAGAATATATCAAGTAACATGAATAAAATCTAAACATGTAGAAGAATACAAATCTGTATTCAACATTTAAATCTTGACTCGACTCATTTCTAATCTAGGGATCCCGGTGTGAATAAGACGGTCTGTCACCTACCCAGCCACTCGGGGCAACGGTACGTCTTATTCCTAGACTTCGGTCAACTCTGTATCGAGGGTCTACACATATAGCAAATCTGCTCCTATGCGTCGATACACCGAAACGTCTAGTTTTGGCAAGTCTGCCAATCTCTCCTATCTCAAGACTCGAATATAAATCAATAAACGAAACATTACATAATCAATGTAATAACAATCTAGTATGTGATTTAGGGAAACTCGTATCAAATCTGAATCGAGTTGTGCAATCCCGTGACCACATGAATTATACCTTTCTTGCCGAATCGTCGGTGTCGTCGTCGAAGTCTCGAGTTCACAATAGCCAATACAAATCTGAAATGGCATAGTCAAGGTGCACTCTATCAATATACATCTCAAACAACCCAATAAACATAGCTGAAATCGGTTTTCAAAACAATTCGACAGCGTAACGACGTAATTCTCGATACCGATACCTCAATCTCAACATCACAATAATCGATTAACCTCAATACTCATAATCTCATCTAAACATCAACATACATACTGAAATCTGTATCTACTCGATCCACACATGCTGGAAAATCGAACCCATAGCATACGATATCCGAAAATCAATCTGATAATGAATCTACGATTCTTGATATACTAAGAACACATTTCTCAACTCAAAACATAATTTCCCCAACATATGAATTTCGAAATAGGCTGGAATTGAACAATACTTACATCCTTTGATAGCCCTTGTTGCAAGGATCATGAATCCAGCCTCAAAATTAAAATCGGAAAACTAAATCATTCAAAACCACAAGTTCTAGGTTGAAGGAAATGGTAGTTCTTCTTGCATGCTCTCGGTTTTCCCTCTCTGAAGACATGAAGAGTGAAGTGTCATTCCAAACTATATATATATCATGCCATGTGTCAAGTTGAGAAACAAAGGTGGCATTTTCGCATGCAAACTGCGGGTGCGGCAACTCAAGAGCGCGGGTGCGCTGTGCTCACGGCGAGTTCATCCAAAAATGTAGCACCTAGACCGCGGGTGCGGTCCTTGCATGACCGCGGGTGCGGTCTCTGTAGTGACCCGTTCCAGAATCACCTACTAGTTGAGAACTAAGCATGCAATTAACTTAATTAATAAAAATCAGAGATAACAGCGGAAATACCAACAAATGATAGTTATACAACCCAATCGAAATCCAAAATACTCAACTAACTGAAAGTATCTGCTACAATCATATCATATCAAATCAACTAACTGAAAGTATCTGCTACAAAACACTGAAAACTAAACCAACCAGCTACTCAATGTCCTCCTCCTGCTCCTCCTGAGCCATCCAACCTGAGGCCTGCCCCGAGGGAATGGGGTGTCCAAGATAAACAAAAACCGAGGACGTGAGCGATAAGAACGCCCAGTACAAAAGCATGAGTATACAAACCTATATGAAATGCACATGCTATGATATGATACCAGGGTAGTCAAGAAACAGGAGTCACAAAAGATCTCAAAATGCTCAGTCTAGAGGCGCCAAGTGGATAGTGCCGCGCGGTCCAACCTCTGGGTCACTGCATCCACTGCAAGAACAGACGTGGACCTAAAATGTCCCGGACCACCGAAGCCCTCCCGACCCGTCGGCCACTGTGTACTCTCGGTGTCCATGCGTCCACAAGACAAGACAGGGCTGAGCGGCCCCACAAGATATAGCTTATCTCGAAAGAGATACAGCTCAACAGTAAAGGCTATCTCGAAGGAGATACGGCTCAACATGAAATGCAACGTGCAGTAATAAACGTGACATAATAGCATGCATCATATGACATATATCAATGCACCACATAATCATGCAACACATATAAGAATGTATACTCAACCAGGATATCTCGGATAGTACTTTCGTACCTCTATCACAGCAATCCTAATCCACTGGAATAACCAGACAACAGGTCTAGTCCAAGCCTATTCATCAAGTGAAAACCATCACTAAAACTTATCTACCAGACTTAACTAGATAATCCTGAGATAATACTGATACAATTCCAAACCTTCGTCCGTCGCTAGCCCACTGATGCCGCTACCTCCCAACTAGAGCACAGCTCCGCTACAAGACCAGCAGCTCCCCGCTAGTGCCCGAACCTCGGAAAAAGACTAGAATCTCACAGAAACGACTGAAATGCTATGGAACTCTCTGAATTGGCGAGTCACAAATGAAGCCTCGCGCCTCTATTTATAGCCAATGTTCGGACGATCCGAACCATTTCGGAAGCTCCGATCCGGCACACTTCGGACGGTCCGAACTCTGATCGGACGATCCGATCCTTGCATGCCTTCCACGAGTACAGCCACCTGTCTCGGACGATCCGAACCCCAATCGGATGATCCGAACCTTACCACGTGTCCAGAACCCTTCCACGTGTCCAGCCACCTGTCTCGAACGGTCCGACACCTGGCTCGGACGATCCGAACTCATCGGACGATCCGAACTCATCGGACGATCCGAACTTCTTCGGTCCTTCCGATCCCACCGAAAATATAATTAATCCGATAATTAACTCAAATTAGGAATCGGGCTACTACAGTCTCGCGCGGTCTTGCTAGCACCGCGGGTGCGGTGTCTGTTCGCACAAATTCACTAATTTCCTCTCAATGCACCGCGGGTGCTGTATCTCTAACACCGCGGGTGCGGTGTGGCTTCGGCCATGCTTCAAAAATTCCACTCTATATGTCATGCATTCTCATGGTTTCAAGTCTCACATCAATGCCAATTGACAATTCTCGAGCCTTACATTCTTAGTCCTAGGCAACCCCAAAATAAAGTCCATAGAAATGTCAATCAAAGTTCTTTTTAAGAATAGCACGCAAAGTGTTCCCAATTTCTATTGACAACTTCAGTTTGTCCATCCGTTTGAGGATGACAAGAAGTAGAAAACAACAATTTTGTGCAAAGTTTAGCCCATAAAGTATTCCAAAAGTAACTCAAGAATTTAACATCGCGAACAGAAACAATAGTCCTAGGCATGCCATGCAACCTAGCGACTTCTCTAAAGAACAAATCCGCAATGTTTGAAGCATCATGGGTTTCATGACAAGGTATAAAATGTGCCATCTTAGAGAATCTATCCACAACAACAAAAATAGAATCCCTCCCCTTCTTAGTCCTAGGCAACCCCAAAATAAAGTCCATAGAAATGTCAATCAAAGTTCTTTTTAAGAATAGCACGCAAAAGTGTTCCCAATTTCTATTGACAACTTCAGTTTTTCCATCCGTTTGAGGATGACAAGTAGTAGAAAACAACAATTTTGTGCCAAGTTTAGCCCATAAAGTATTCCAAAATTAACTCAAGAATTTAACATCGCGACCAGAAACAATAGTCCTAGGCATGCCATGCAACCTAACGACTTCTCTAAAGAACAAATTCGCAATGTTTGAAGCATCATGGGTTTTATGACAAGCTATAAAATGTACCATCTTAGAGAATCTATCCACAACAACAAAAATAGAATCTCTCCCCTTCTTAGTCCTAGGCAACCCCAAAATAAAGTCCATTGAAATGTCAATCAAAGTTCTTTTTAAGAATAGCACGCAAAAGTGTTCCCAATTTCTATTGACAACTTCAGTTTGTCCATCCGTTTGAGGATGACAAGAAGTAGAAAACAACAATTTTGTGCAAAGTTTAGCCCATAAAGTATTCCAAAAGTAACTCAAGAATTTAACATCGCGACCAGAAACAATAGTCCTAGGCATGCCATGCAACCTAGCGACTTCTCTAAAGAACAAGTCCGCAATGTTTGAAGCATCATCGGTTTTATGACAAGCTATAAAATGTCCCATCTTAGAGAATCTATCCACAACAACAAAAATAGAATCCCTCCCTTTCTTAGTCCTAGGCAACCCCAAAATAAAGTCTATAGAAATGTCAATCCAAGTTCTTTTTAAGAATAACACGCAAAAGTGTTCCCAATTTCTATTGACAACTTCAGTTTGTCCACCCGTTTGAGGATGACAAGTAGTAGAAAACAACAATTTTGTGCCAAGTTTAGCCCATAAAGTATTCCAAAAGTAACTCAAGAATTTAACATCGCGAACAGAAACAATAGTCCTAGGCATGCCATGCAACCTAGCGACTTCTCTAAAGAACAAATCCGCAATGTTTGAAGCATCATGGGTTTTATGACAAGCTATAAAATGTGTCATCTTAGAGAATCTATTATGCAACCCCAAAATAAAGTCCATAGAAATGTCAATCCAAGTTCTTTTTAAGAATAGCACGCAAAAGTGTTCCCAAAGTTCTATTGACAACTTCAGTTTGTCCATCCGTTTGAGCATGACGAGTAGTAGAAAACAACAATTTTGTGCCAAGTTTAGCCCAAAAAGTATTCCAAAAGTAACTCAAGAATTTAACATCGCGACCAGAAATAATAGTCCTAGGCATGCCATGCAACCTAACGACTTCTCTAATAAACAAATCCGCAATGTTTGAAGCATCATGAGTTTTATGACAAGCTATAAAATGTGCCATCTTAGAGAATCTATCCACAACAACAAAAATAGAATCCCTCCCCTTCTTAGTCCTAGGCAACCCCAAAATAAAGTCCATAGAAATGTCAATCAAAGTTCTTTTTAAGAATAGTACGTAAAAGTGTTCCCAATTTCTATTGACAACTTCAGTTTTTTCATCCGTTTGAGGATGACAAGTAGTAAAAAACAACTATTTTGTGCCAAGTTTAGCCCATAAAGTATTCCAAAATTAACTCAAGAATTTAACATCGCGACCAGAAACAATAGTCCTAGGCATGCCATGCAACCTCACGACTTCTCTAAAGAACAAATCCGCAATGTTTGAAGCATCATGGGTTTTATGACAAGCTATAAAATGTGCCATCTTAGAGAATCTATCCACAACAACAAAAATAGAATCCCTCCCCTTCTTAGTCCTAGGCAACCCCAAAATAAAGTCCATAGAAATGTCAATCAAAGTTCTTTTTAAGAATAGCACGCAAAAGTGTTCCCAATTTCTATTGACAACTTCTGTTTTTCCATCCGTTTGAGGATGACAAGTAGTAGAAAACAACAATTTTGTGCCAAGTTTAGCCCATAAAGTATTCCAAAATTAACTCAAGAATTTAACATCGCGACCAGAAACAATAGTCCTAGGCATGCCATGAAACCTAACGACTTCTCTAAAGAACAAATTCGCAATGTTTGAAGCATCATGGGTTTTATTTCAAGCTATAAAATGTACCATCTTAGAGAATCTATCCACAACAACAAAAATAGAATCCCTCCCCTTCTTAGTCCTAGGCAAACGCAAAATAAAGTCCATTGAAATGTCAATCAAAGTTCTTTTTAAGAAAAGCACGCAAAAGTGTTCCCAATTTCTATTGACAACTTCAGTTTGTCCATCCGTTTGAGGATGACAAGAAGTAGAAAACAACAATTTTGTGCAAAGTTTAGCCCATAAAGTATTCCAAAAGTAACTCAAGAATTTAACATCGCGACCAGAAACAATAGTCCTAGGCATGCCATGCAACCTAGCGACTTCTCTAAAGAACAAGTCCGCAATGTTTGAAGCATCATCGGTTTTATGGCAAGCTATAAAACGTGCCATCTTAGAGAATCTATCCACAACAACAAAAATAGAATCCCTCCCTTTCTCAGTCCTAGGCAACCCCAAAATAAAGTCCATAGAAATGTCAATCCAAGTTCTTTTTAAGAATAACACGCAAAAGTGTTCCCAATTTCTATTGACAACTTCAGTTTGTCCACCCGTTTGAGGATGACAAGTAGTAGAAAACAACAATTTTGTGCCAAGTTTAGCCCATAAAGTATTCCAAAAGTAACTCAAGAATTTAACATCGCGACCAGAAACAATAGTCCTAGGCATGCCATGAAACCTAACGACTTCTCTAAAGAACAAATTCGCAATGTTTGAAGCATCATGGGTTTTATGACAAGGTATAAAATGTACCATCTTAGAGAATCTATCCACAACAACAAAAATAGAATCCCTCCCCTTCTTAGTCCTAGGCAACCCCAAAATAAAGTCTATTGAAATGTCAATCAAAGTTCTTTTTAAGAAAAGCACGCAAAAGTGTTCCCAATTTCTATTGACAACTTCAGTTTGTCCATCCGTTTGAGGATGACAAGAAGTAGAGAACAACAATTTTGTGCAAAGTTTAGCCCATAAAGTATTCCAAAAGTAACTCAAGAATTTAACATCGCGACCAGAAACAATAGTCCTAGGCATGCCATGCAACCTAGCGACTTCTCTAAAGAACAAATCCGCAATGTTTGAAGCATAATGGGTTTTATGACAAGCTATAAAATGTGTCATCTTAGAGAATCTATCCACAACAACAAAAATAGAATACCTCCCCTTGTTAGTCCTATGCAACCCCAAAATAAAGTCCATAGAAATGTCAATCCAAGTTCTTTTTAAGAATAGCACGCAAAAGTGTTCCCAAAGTTCTATTGACAACTTCAGTTTGTCCATCCGTTTGAGCATGACGAGTAGTAGAAAACAACAATTTTGTGCCAAGTTTAGCCCATAAAGTATTCCAAAAGTAACTCAAGAATTTAACATCGCGACCAGAAACAATAGTCCTAGGCATGCCATGCAACCTAACGACTTCTCTAAAGAACAAATCCGCAATGTTTGAAGCATCATGGGTTTTATGACAAGCTATAAAAATGTGCCATCTTAGAGAATCTATCCACAACAACAAAAATAGAATCCCTCCCGTTCTTAGTCCTAGGCAACCCCAAAATAAAGTCCATAGAAATGTCAATCAAAGTTCTTTTTAAGAATAGCACGCAAAAGTGTTCCCAATTTCTATTGCCAACTTCAGTTTTTCATCCGTTTGAGGATGACAAGTAGTAGAAAACAACTATTTTGTGCCAAGTTTAGCCCATAAAGTATTCCAAAATTAACACAAGAATTTAACATCGCGACCAGAAACAATAGTCCTAGGCATGCCAAAAGAACAAATCCGCAATGTTTGAAGCATCATGGGTTTTATGACAAGCTATAAAATGTGCTATCTTAGAGAATCTATCCACAACAACAAAAATAGAATACCTCCCCTTCTTAGTCCTATGCAACCCCAAAATAAAGTCCATAGAAATGTCAATCAAAGTTCTTTTTAAGAATAGCACGCAAAAGTGTTCCCAATTTCTATTGACAACTTCAGTTTTTCCATCCGTTTGAGGATGACAAGTAGTAGAAAACAACAATTTTGTCCCAAGTTTAGCCCATAAAGTATTCCAAAATTAACTCAAGAATTTAACATCGCGACCAGAAACAATAGTCCTAGGCATGCCATGCAACCTAACGACTTCTCTAAAGAACAAATCCGCAATGTTTGAAGCATCATGGATTTATTACAAGCTATAAAATGTACCATCTTAGAGAATCTATCCACAACAACAAAAATAGAATCCCTCCCCTTCTTAGTCCTAGGCAACCCCAAAATAAAGTCCATAGAAATGTCAATCCAAGTTCTTTTTAAGAATAGCACGCAAAAGTGTTCCCAAAGTTCTATTGACAACTTCAGTTTGTCCATCCGTTTGAGCATGACGAGTAGTAGAAAACAACAATTTTGTGCCAAGTTTAGCCCATAAAGTATTCCAAAAGTAACTCAAGAATTTAACATCGCGAGCAGAAACAATAGTCCTAGGCATGCCATGCAACCTAACGACTTCTCTAAAGAACAAGTCCGCAATGTTTGAAGCATCATCGGTTTTATGACAAGCTATAAAATGTGCCGTCTTAGAGAATCTATCCACAACAACAAAAATAGAATCCCTCCCTTTCTTAGTCCTAGGCAACCCCAAAATAAAGTCCATAGAAATGTCAATCCAAGTTCTTTTTAAGAATAACACGCAAAAGTGTTCCAAATTTCTATTGACATTTTCAGTTTGTCCACCCGTTTGAGGATGACAAGTAGTAGAAAACAACAATTTTGTGCCAAGTTTAGCCCATAAAGTATTCCAAAAGTAACTCAAGAATTTAACATCGCGAACAGAAACAATAGTCCTAGGCATGCCATGCAACCTAGCGACTTCTCTAAAGAACAAATCCGCAATGTTTGAAGCATCATGGGTTTCATGACAAGGTATAAAATGTGCCATCTTAGAGAATCTATCCACAACAACAAAAATAGAATCCCTCCCCTTCTTAGTCCTAGGCAACCCCAAAATAAAGTCCATAGAAATGTCAATCAAAGTTCTTTTTAAGAATAGCACGCAAAAGTGTTCCCAATTTCTATTGACAACTTCAGTTTTTCCATCCGTTTGAGGATGACAAGTAGTAGAAAACAACAATTTTGTGCCAAGTTTAGCCCATAAAGTATTCCAAAATTAACTCAAGAATTTAACATCGCGACCAGAAACAATATGTCCTAGGGATGCCATGCAACCTAACGACTTCTCTAAAGAACAAATCCGCAATGTTTGAAGCATCATGGGTTTTATGACAAGCTATAAAATGTGCCATCTTAGAGAATCTATCCACAACAACAAAAATAGAATCCCTCCCCTTCTTAGTCCTAGGCAACCCCAAAATAAAGTCCATAGAAATGTCAATCAAAGTTCTTTTTAAGAATAGCACGCAAAAGTGTTCCCAATTTCTATTGACAACTTCAGTTTGTCCATCCGTTTGAGGATGACAAGAAGTAGAAAACAACAATTTTGTGCAAATTTTAGCCCATAAAGTATTCCAAAAGTAACTCAAGAATTTAACATCGCGACCAGAAACAATAGTCCTAAGCATGCCATGCAACCAAGCGACTTCTCTAAAGAGCAAGTCCGCAATGTTTGAAGCATCATCGGTTTTATGACAAGCTATAAAATGTGCCATCTTAGAGAATCTATCCACAACAACAAAAATAGAATCCCTCCCTTTCTTAGTCCTAGGCAACCCCAAAATAAAGTCCATAGAAATGTCAATCCATGTTCTTTTTAAGAATAACACGCAAAAGTGTTCCCAATTTCTATTGACAACTTCAGTTTGTCCACCCGTTTGAGGATGACAAGTAGTAGAAAACAACAATTTTGTGCCAAGTTTAGCCCATAAAGTATTCCAAAAGTAACTCAAGAATTTAACATCGCGAACAGAAACAATAGTCTTAGGCATGCCATGCAACCTAGCGACTTCTCTAAAGAACAAATCCGCAATGTTTGAAGCATCATGGGTTTTATGACAAGCTATAAAATGTGTCATCTTAGAGAATCTATCCACAACAACAAAAATAGAATACCTCCCCTTCTTAGTCCTATGCAACCCCAAAATAAAGTCCATAGAAATGTCAATCCAAATTCTTTTCAAGAATAGCACGCAAAAGTGTTCCCAAAGTTCTATTGACAACTTCAGTTTGTCCATCCGTTTGAGCATGACGAGTAGTAGAAAACAACAATTTTGTGCCAAGTTTAGCCCATAAAGTATTCCAAAAGTAACTCAAGAATTTAACATCGCGAGCAGAAACAATAGTCCTAGGCATGCCATGCAACCTAACGACTTCTCTAAAGAACAAGTCCGCAATGTTTGAAGCATCATCGGTTTTATGACAAGCTATAAAATGTGCCATCTTAGAGAATCTATCCACAACAACAAAAATAGAATCCCTCCCTTTCTTAGTCCTAGGCAACCCCAAAATAAAGTCCATAGAAATGTCAATCCAAGTTCTTTTTAAGAATAACACGCAAAAGTGTTCCAAATTTCTATTGACAACTTCAGTTTGTCCACCCGTTTGAGGATGACAAGTAGTAGAAAACAACAATTTTGTGCCAAGTTTAGCCCATAAAGTATTCCAAAAGTAACTCAAGAATTTAACATCGCGAACAGAAACAATAGTCCTAGGCATGCCATGCAACCTAGCGACTTCTCTAAAGAACAAATCCGCAATGTTTGAAGCATCATGCGTTTCATGACAAGGTATAAAATGTGCCATCTTAGAGAATCTATCCACAACAACAAAAATAGAATCCCTCCCCTTCTTAGTCCTAGGCAACCCCAAAATAAAGTCCATAGAAATGTCAATCAAAGTTCTTTTTAAGAATAGCACGCAAAAGTGTTCCCAATTTCTATTGACAACTTCAGTTTTTCCATCCGTTTGAGGATGACAAGTAGTAGAAAACAACAATTTTGTGCCAAGTTTAGCCCATAAAGTATTCCAAAATTAACTCAAGAATTTAACATCGCGACCAGAAACAATAGTCCTAGGCATGCCATGCAACCTAACGACTTCTCTAAAGAACAAATTCGCAATGTTTGAAGCATCATGGGTTTTATGACAAGCTATAAAATGTACCATCTTAGAGAATCTATCCACAACAACAAAAATAGAATCTCTCCCCTTCTTAGTCCTAGGAAACCCCAAAATAAAGTCCATTGAAATGTCAATCAAAGTTCTTTTTAAGAATAGCACGCAAAAGTGTTCCCAATTTCTATTGACAACTTCAGTTTGTCCATCCGTTTGAGGATGACAAGAAGTAGAAAAAAACAATTTTGTGCAAATTTTAGCCCATAAAGTATTCCAAAAGTAACTCAAGAATTTAACATCGCGACCAGAAACAATAGTCCTAGGCATGCCATGCAACCAAGCGACTTCTCTAAAGAGCAAGTCCGCAATGTTTGAAGCATCATCGGTTTTATGACAAGCTATAAAATGTGCCATCTTAGAGAATCTATCCACAACAACAAAAATAGAATCCCTCCCTTTCTTAGTCCTAGGCAACCCCAAAATAAAGTCCATAGAAATGTCAATCCATGTTCTTTTTAAGAATAACACGCAAAAGTGTTCCCAATTTCTATTGACAACTTCAGTTTGTCCACCCGTTTGAGGATGACAAGTAGTAGAAAACAACAATTTTGTGCCAAGTTTAGCCCATAAATTATTCCAAAAGTAACTCAAGAATTTAACATCGCGAACAGAAACAATAGTCTTAGGCATGCCATGCAACCTAGCGACTTCTCTAAAGAACAAATCCGCAATGTTTGAAGCATCATGGGTTTTATGACAAGCTATAAAATGTGTCATCTTAGAGAATCTATCCACAACAACAAAAATAGAATACCTCCCCTTCTTAGTCCTATGCAACCCCAAAATAAAGTCCATAGAAATGTCAATCCAAATTCTTTTTAAGAATAGCACGCAAAAGTGTTCCCAAAGTTCTATTGACAACTTCAGTTTGTCCATCCGTTTGAGCATGACGAGTAGTAGAAAACAACAATTTTGTGCCAAGTTTAGCCCATAAAGTATTCCAAAAGTAACTCAAGAATTTAACATCGCGACCAGAAACAATAGTCCTAGGCATTCCATGCAACCGAACGACTTCTTTAAAGAACAAATCCGCAATGTTTGAAGCATCATGGGTTTTATGACAAGCTATAAAATGTGCCATCTTAGAGAATCTATCCACAACAACAAAAATAGAATCCTCCCCTTCTCAGTCCTAGGCAACCCCAAAATAAAGTCCATAGAAATGTCAATCAAAGTTCTTTTTAAGAATAGCACGCAAAAGTGTTCCCAATTTCTATTGACAACTTCAGTTTGTCCACCCGTTTGAGGATGACAAGTAGTAGAAAACAACAATTTTGTGCCAAGTTTAGCCCATAAAGTATTCCAAAAGTAACTCAAGAATTTAACATCGCGAACAGAAACAATAGTCTTAGGCATGCCATGCAACCTAGCGACTTCTCTAAAGAACAAATCCGCAATGTTTGAAGCATCATGGGTTTTATGACAAGCTATAAAATGTGTCATCTTAGAGAATCTATCCACAACAACAAAAATAGAATCCCTCCCCTTCTTAGTCCTAGGCAACCCCAAAATAAAGTCCATAGAAATGTCAATCAAAGTTCTTTTTAAGAATAGCACGCAAAAGTGTTCCCAATTTCTATTGACAACTTCAGTTTTTCCATCCGTTTGAGGATGACAAGTAGTAGAAAACAACAATTTTGTCCCAAGTTTAGCCCATAAAGTATTCCAAAATTAACTCAAGAATTTAACATCGCGACCAGAAACAATAGTCCTAGGCATGCCATGCAACCTAACGACTTCTCTAAAGAACAAATACGCAATGTTTGAAGCATCATGGATTTATTACAAGCTATAAAATGTACCATCTTAGAGAATCTATCCACAACAACAAAAATAGAATCCCTCCCCTTCTTAGTCCTAGGCAACCCCAAAATAAAGTCCATTGAAATGTCAATCAAAGTTTTTTTTAAGAATAGCACGCAAAAGTGTTCCCAATTTCTATTGACAACTTCAGTTTGTCCACCCGTTTGAGGATGACAAGTAGTAGAAAACAACAATTTTGTGCCAAGTTTAGCCCATAAAGTATTCCAAAAGTAACTCAAGAATTTAACATCGCGAACAGAAACAATAGTCTTAGGCATGCCATGCAACCTAGCGACTTCTCTAAAGAACAAATCCGCAATGTTTGAAGCATCATGGGTTTTATGACAAGCTATAAAATGTGTCATCTTAGAGAATCTATCCACAACAACAAAAATAGAATACCTCCCCTTATTAGTCCTATGCAACCCCAAAATAAAGTCCATAGAAATGTCAATCCAAATTCTTTTTAAGAATAGCACGCAAAAGTGTTCCCAAAGTTCTATTGACAACTTCAGTTTGTCCATCCGTTTGAGCATGACGAGTAGTAGAAAACAACAATTTTGTTCCAAGTTTAGCCCATAAAGTATTCCAAAAGTAACTCAAGAATTTAACATCGCGACCAGAAACAATAGTCCTAGGCATTCCATGCAACCGAACGACTTCTTTAAAGAACAAATCCGCAATGTTTGAAGCATCATGGGTTTTATGACAAGCTATAAAATGTGCCATATTAGAGAATCTATCCACAACAACAAAAATAGAATCCTCCCCTTCTCAGTCCTAGGCAACCCCAAAATAAAGTCCATAGAAATGTCAATCAAAGTTCTTTTTAAGAATAGCACGCAAAAGTGTTCCCAATTTCTATTGACAACTTCAGTTTGTCCACCCGTTTGAGGATGACAAGTAGTAGAAAACAACAATTTTGTGCCAAGTTTAGCCCATAAAGTATTCCAAAAGTAACTCAAGAATTTAACATCGCGAACAGAAACAATAGTCTTAGGCATGCCATGCAACCTAGCGACTTCTCTAAAGAACAAATCCGCAATGTTTGAAGCATCATGGGTTTTATGACAAGCTATAAAATGTGTCATCTTAGAGAATCTATCCACAACAACAAAAATAGAATCCCTCCCCTTCTTAGTCCTAGGCAACCCCAAAATAAAGTCCATAGAAATGTCAATCAAAGTTCTTTTTAAGAATAGCACGCAAAAGTGTTCCCAATTTCTATTGACAACTTCAGTTTTTCCATCCGTTTGAGGATGACAAGTAGTAGAAAACAACAATTTTGTCCCAAGTTTAGCCCATAAAGTATTCCAAAATTAACTCAAGAATTTAACATCGCGACCAGAAACAATAGTCCTAGGCATGCCATGCAACCTAACGACTTCTCTAAAGAACAAATCCGCAATGTTTGAAGCATCATGGATTTATTACAAGCTATAAAATGTACCATCTTAGAGAATCTTTCCACAACAACAAAAATAGAATCCCTCCCCTTCTTAGTCCTAGGCAACCCCAAAATAAAGTCCATTGAAATGTCAATCAAAGTTCTTTTTAAGAATAGCACGCAAAAGTGTTCCCAATTTCTATTGACAACTTCAGTTTTTCCATCCGTTTGAGGATGACATGTAGTGAAAACAACAATTTTGTGCCAAGTTTAGCCCATAAAGTATTCCAAAAGTAACTCAAGAATTTAACATCGCGAACAGAAACAATAGTCTTAGGCATGCCATGCAACCTAGCGACTTCTCTAAAGAACAAATCCGCAATGTTTGAAGCATCATGGGTTTTATGACAAGCTATAAAATGTGTCATCTTAGAGAATCTATCCACAACAACAAAAATAGAATCCCTCCCCTTCTTTGTCCTAGGCAACCCCAAAATAAAGTCCATAGAAATGTCAATCAAAGTTCTTTTTAAGAATAGCACGCAAAAGTGTTCCCAATTTCTATTGACAACTTCAGTTTTTCCATCCGTTTGAGGATGACAAGTAGTAGAAAACAACAATTTTGTGCCAAGTTTAGCCCATAAAGTATTCCAAAATTAACTCAAGAATTTAACATCGCGACCAGAAACAATAGTCCTAGGCATGCCATGCAACCTAACGACTTCTCTAAAGAACAAATTCGCAATGTTTGAAGCATCATGGGTTTTATGACAAGCTATAAAATGTACCATCTTAGAGAATCTATCCACAACAACAAAAATAGAATCTCTCCCCTTCTTAGTCCTAGGCAACCCCAAAATAAAGTCCATTGAAATGTCAATCAAAGTTCTTTTTAAGAATAGCACGCAAAAGTGTTCCCAATTTCTATTGACAACTTCAGTTTGTCCATCCGTTTGAGGATGACAAGAAGTAGAAAACAACAATTTTGTGCAAATTTTAGCCCATAAAGTATTCCAAAAGTAACTCAAGAATTTAACATCGCGACCAGAAACAATAGTCCTAGGCATGCCATGCAACCTAGCGACTTCTCTAAAGAGCAAGTCCGCAATGTTTGAAGCATCATCGGTTTTATGACAAGCTATAAAATGTGCCATCTTAGAGAATCTATCCACAACAACAAAAATAGAATCCCTCCCTTTCTTAGTCCTAGGCAACCCCAAAATAAAGTCCATAGAAATGTCAATCCATGTTCTTTTTAAGAATAACACGCAAAAGTGTTCCCAATTTCTATTGACAAATTCAGTTTGTCCACCCGTTTGAGGATGACAAGTAGTAGAAAACAACAATTTTGTGCCAAGTTTAGCCCATAAAGTATTCCAAAAGTAACTCAAGAATTTAACATCGCGAACAGAAACAATAGTGTTATGCATGCCATGCAACCTAGCGACTTCTCTAAAGAACAAATCCGCAATGTTTGAAGCATCATGGGTTTTATGACAAGCTATAAAATGTGTCATCTTAGAGAATCTATCCAAAGCAACAAAAAT
Source organism: Primulina eburnea (assembly GCF_022965805.1). Lineage (NCBI taxonomy): Eukaryota > Viridiplantae > Streptophyta > Magnoliopsida > Lamiales > Gesneriaceae > Primulina > Primulina eburnea. Next base: position 38,353 of record NW_027331239.1, read on the forward strand.
AGAATACCTCCCCTTCTTAGTCCTATGCAACCCCAAAATAAAGTCCATAGAAATGTCAATCCAAATTCTTTTTAAGAATAGCACGCAAAAGTGTTCCCAAAGTTCTATTGACAACTTCAGTTTGTCCATCCGTTTGAGCATGACGAGTAGTAGAAAACAACAATTTTGTGCCAAGTTTAGCCCATAAAGTATTCCAAAAGTAACTCAAGAATTTAACATCGCGACCAGAAACAATAGTCCTAGGCATTCCATGCAACCGAACGACTTCTTTAAAGAACAAATCCGCAATGTTTGAAGCATCATGGGTTTTATGACAAGCTATAAAATGTGCCATCTTAGAGAATCTATCCACAACAACAAAAATAGAATCCTCCCCTTCTCAGTCCTAGGCAACCCCAAAATAAAGTCCATAGAAATGTCAATCAAAGTTCTTTTTAAGAATAGCACGCAAAAGTGTTCCCAATTTCTATTGACAACTTCAGTTTGTCCACCCGTTTGAGGATGACAAGTAGTAGAAAACAACAATTTTGTGCCAAGTTTAGCCCATAAAGTATTCCAAAAGTAACTCAAGAATTTAACATCGCGAACAGAAACAATAGTCTTAGGCATGCCATGCAACCTAGCGACTTCTCTAAAGAACAAATCCGCAATGTTTGAAGTATCATGGGTTTTATGACAAGCTATAAAATGTGTCATCTTAGAGAATCTATCCACAACAACAAAAATAGAATCCCTCCCCTTCTTAGTCCTAGGCAACCCCAAAATAAAGTCCATAGAAATGTCAATCAAAGTTCTTTTTAAGAATAGCACGCAAAAGTGTTCCCAATTTCTATTGACAACTTCAGTTTTTCCATCCGTTTGAGGATGACAAGTAGTAGAAAACAACAATTTTGTCCCAAGTTTAGCCCATAAAGTATTCCAAAATTAACTCAAGAATTTAACATCGCGACCAGAAACAATAGTCCTAGGCATGCCATGCAACCTAACGACTTCTCTAAAGAACAAATCCGCAATGTTTGAAGCATCATGGATTTATTACAAGCTATAAAATGTACCATCTTAGAGAATCTATCCACAACAACAAAAATAGAATCCCTCCCCTTCTTAGTCCTAGGCAACCCAAAATAAAGTCCATTGAAATGTCAATCAAAGTTCTTTTTAAGAATAGCACGCAAAAGTGTTCCCAATTTCTATTGACAACTTCAGTTTTTCCATCCGTTTGAGGATGACATGTAGTAGAAAACAACAATTTTTTCCATGTTTAGCCCATAAAGTATTCCAAAAGTAACTCAAGAATTTAACATCGCGAACAGAAACAATAGTCTTAGGCATGCCATGCAACCTAGCGACTTCTCTAAAGAACAAATCCGCAATGTTTGAAGCATCATGGGTTTTATGACAAGCTATAAAATGTGTCATCTTAGAGAATCTATCCACAACAACAAAAATAGAATACCTCCCCTTCTTAGTCCTATGCAACCACAAAATAAAGTCCATAGAAATGTCAATCCAAGTTCTTTTTAAGAATAGCACGCAAAAGTGTTCCCAAAGTTCTATTGACAACTTCAGTTTGTCCATCCGTTTGAGAATGACGAGTAGTAGAAAACAACAATTTTGTGCCAAGTTTAGGCCATAAAGTATTCCAAAAGTAACTCAAGAATTTAACATCGCGACCAGAAACAATAGTCCTAGGCATGCCATGCAACCTAGCGACTTCTCTAAAGAACAAATCCGCAATGTTTGAAGCATCATCGGTTTTATGACAAGCTATAAAATGTGCCATCTTAAAGAATCTATCCACAACAACAAAAATAGAATCCCTCCCTTTCTTAGTCCTAGGCAACCCCAAAATAAAGTCCATAGAAATGCCAATCCAAGTTCTTTTTAAGAATAACACGCAAAAGTGTTCCCAATTTCTATTGACAACTTCAGTTTGTCCACCCGTTTGAGGATGACAAGTAGTAGAAAACAACAAGTTTGTGCTAAGTTTAGCCCATAAAGTATTCCAAAAGTAACTCAAGAATTTAACATCGCGAACAGAAACAATAGTCCTAGGCATGCCATGCAACCTAGCGACTTCTCTAAAGAACAAATCCGCAATGTTTGAAGCATCATCGGTTTTATGACAAGCTATAAAATGTGCCATCTTAGAGAATCTATCCACAACAACAAAAATAGAATCCCTCCCTTTCTTAGTCCTAGGCAACCCCAAAATAAAGTCCATAGAAATGTCAATCCAAGTTCTTTTTAAGAATAACACGCAAAAGTGTTCCCAATTTCTATTGACAACTTCAGGTTGTCCACCCGTTTGAGGATGACAAGTAGTAGAAAACAACAATTTTGTGCCAAGTTTAGCCCATAAAGTATTCCAAAAGTAACTCAAGAATTTAACATCGCGAACAGAAACAATAGTCCTAGGCATGCCATGCAACCTAGCGACTTCTCTAAAGAACAAATCCGCAATGTTTGAAGCATCATGGGTTTTATGACAAGCTATAAAATGTGCCATATTAGAGAATCTATCCACAACAACAAAAATAGAATCCCTCCCTTTCTTAGTCCTAGGCAACCCCAAAATAAAGTCCATAGAAATGTCAATCCAAGTTCTTTTTAAGAATAACACGCAAAAGTGTTCCCAATTTCTATTGACAACTTCAGGTTGTCCACCCGTTTGAGGATGACAAGTAGTAGAAAACAACAATTTTGTGCCAAGTTTAGCCCATAAAGTATTCCAAAAGTAACTCAAGAATTTAACATCGCGAACAGAAACAATAGTCCTAGGCATGCCATGCAACCTAGCGACTTCTCTAAAGAACAAATCCGCAATGTTTGAAGCATCATGGGTTTTATGACAAGCTATAAAATGTGCCATATTAGAGAATCTATCCACAACAACAAAAATAGAATCCCTCCCCTTCTTAGTCCTAGGCAACCCCAAAATAAAGTCCATATAAATGTCAATCAAAGTTCTTTTTAAGAATAGCACGCAAAAGTGTTCCCAATTTCTATTGACAACTTCAGTTTTTCCATCCGTTTGAGGATGACAAGTAGTAGAAAACAACAATTTTGTGCCAAGTTTAGCCCATAAAGTATTCCAAAATTAACTCAAGAATTTAACATCGCGACCAGAAACAATAGTCCTAGGCATGCCATGCAACCTAACGACTTCTCTAAAGAACAAATTCGCAATGTTTGAAGCATCATGGGTTTTATGACAAGCTATAAAATGTACCATCTTAGAGAATCTATCCACAACAACAAAAATAGAATCCCTCCCCTTCTTAGTCCTAGGCAACCCCAAAATAAAGTCCATTGAAATGTCAATCAAAGTTCTTTTTAAGAATAGCACGCAAAAGTGTTCCCAATTTCTATTGACAACTTCAGTTTTTCCATCCGTTTGAGGATGACATGTAGTAGAAAACAACAATTTTGTGCCAAGTTTAGCCCATAAAGTATTCCAAAAGTAACTCAAGAATTTAACATCGCGAACAGAAACAATAGTCTTAGGCATGCCATGCAACCTAGCGACTTCTCTAAAGAACAAATCCGCAATGTTTGAAGCATCATGGGTTTTATGACAAGCTATAAAATGTGTCATCTTAGAGAATCTATCCACAACAACAAAAATAGAATACCTCCCCTTCTTAGTCCTATGCAACCACAAAATAAAGTCCATAGAAATGTCAATCCAAGTTCTTTTTAAGAATAGCACGCAAAAGTGTTCCCAAAGTTTTATTGACAACTTCAGTTTGTCCATCCGTTTGAGAATGACGAGTAGTAGAAAACAACAATTTTGTGCCAAGTTTAGCCCATAAAGTATTCCAAAAGTAACTCAAGAATTTAACATCGCGACCAGAAACAATAGTCCTAGGCATGCCATGCAACCTAGCGACTTCTCTAAAGAACAAATCCGCAATGTTTGAAGCATCATCGGTTTTATGACAAGCTATAAAATGTGCCATCTTAGAGAATCTATCCACAACAACAAAAATAGAATCCCTCCCTTTCTTAGTCCTAGGCAACCCCAAAATAAAGTCCATAGAAATGCCAATCCAAGTTCTTTTTAAGAATAACACGCAAAAGTGTTCCCAATTTCTATTGACAACTTCAGTTTGTCCACCCGTTTGAGGATGACAAGTAGTAGAAAACAACAATTTTGTGTTAGAGTAGGTGCCCGTCGAGCCAAGTGTTGGCCGAGTGTTCACAATGAAACTCTATGTATAAGCAGTCTTTATTTTAATAATATTTGAAATTATTACTTTGGCAAATCTTTATCTGTATACCCATGCTAGCTGCATAGATAAAGCCCTTGAATATACAAATAGTAGAAAGAATATGAGATGCTCATATGATGAGTATCATGAAACTCATATTTGTAATACTGTATATTCTAAACGGTTCCTAGTCGATTCAGCCGCCACTAAGAAGGATATAGGCCGCTCGAGTTAGAGACTAGTATCTGCGATGTGAGTACCATGTTTCATTGGTAGGGGACATTGTGATGTCCGAACATGCAGATATGTGCTCCTTGTAGAGTGCACTGAACAACCCTCCATAAAAGGACTTTCCAAGTGGTTCTCACTTATCGAGTGGAAAAGTCCTGGTTTATGGTTGTACAGAATTAGTCCTTATGACCCGAGACAACATTGAGACTCTATGTGCTAGAATTACACTTTGACTTGTTTACCGACTCTCATGGGGTCATCAGGTGGCAAGGTTGGGTGTTCTGTCGAAACACATAGGAGTCGATGCATTGTAGTCAGGGATTCACCGCTTACCTTTGGGTATGGATATCCTATGTGTTATCATGTGTATGTAGATCGAAATCTCTGGCCAGAGTATGGTTGTAATTATGAAAGGGGTTTCATAGATTACACCATCGATGCAACTACGACATGACACATAGTATCGATTCATTGACAACTCTCGATAAACCAATGGTTGTCGAATCGATCGGGATATATGAGTTGAAGGGACCGTACTGTACGCTAACCATAATTGAATGGTTCTTGCAGGTGTTAGAGTAGGTGCCCGTCGAGCCAAGTGTTGGCCGAGTGTTCACAATGAAACTCTATGTATAAGCAATCTTTATTTTAATAATATTTGAAATTATTATTTTTGGCAAATCTTTATCTGTATACCCATGCTAGCTGCATAGATAAAGCCCTTGAATATACAAATAGTAGAAAGAATATGAGATGCTCATATGATGAGTATCATGAAACTCATATTTGTAATACTGTATATTCTAAACGGTTCCTAGTCGATTCAGCCGCCACTAAGAAGGATATAGGCCGCTCGAGTTAGAGACTAGTATCTGCGATGTGAGTACCATGTTTCATTGGTAGGGGACATTGTGATGTCCGAACATGCAGATAGGTGCTCCTTGTAGAGTGCACTGAACAACCCTCCATAAAAGGACTTTCCAAGTGGTTCTCACTTATCGAGTGGAAAAGTCCTGGTTTATGGTTGTACAGAATTAGTCCTTATGACCCGGGACAACATTGAGACTCTATGTGCTAGAATTACACTTTGACTTGTTTACCGACTCTCATGGGGTCATTAGGTGGCAAGGTTGGGTGTTCTGTCGAAACACATAGGAGTCGATGCATTGTAGTCGGGGATTCACCGCTTACCTTCGGGTATGGATATCCTATGTGTTTTCATGTGTATGTAGATCGAAATCTCTGGCCAGAGTATGGTTGTAATTATGAAAGGTGTTTCATAGATTACACCATCGATGCAACTACGACATGACACATAGTATCGATTCATTGACAACTCTCGATAAACCAATGGTTGTCGAATCGATCGGGATATATGAGTTGAAGGGACCGTACTGTACGCTAACCATAATTGAATGGTTCTTGCAGGCACTATCATGTGATACCTAGGGAATCACGTAAGCGATGCTGCTAGGCGTTTAACGTGATTGGTTGGGTACTATCAGACTTGAGTTCTGACGTTCTTACTATCAAGGAGTTGATAAGTAAGAATGGAGCAATTGGGGTATGCTCGAATAAGGACATGTTTAGTCCGAATCAAATGGAGATGTGAACCCACGGCTAGTTGTATCAATGAACCATTGAGGGCCACACAAGTACTAGCTTTCTAGATCCCGTTGAGAAGTAAAAATAGTTCAATGTGTTGAACGGCTTATAAATGTGTTTATAAGCGTAAAGAAAAATAGAAGTATGACTTCTATGAGAGAAATATAAATTTTAATTTATGGAAGTGTTCCTAGATTAAAATTTGGCCAAGTGACTAATGTTTTTGAAAATTGTGATTTTCATAAACATTATTATGGACTAAATTAAATTAATTCAAGTGTTGAATTAATTAAACACTAGTGGGCCTAGTAGAGCCCAAATAATTAAATTAATTAAGTGTTGGATTAATTAAATAACATTGGGCCTTGTAGAGCCCAATTGGAAATAATTATTTAACTAGTGGGCTTGATTAAAATCAAGTAAAGTCTAATTGGGCTCAAATATGTTTGAGACAATTAAAAGTCCATGGGCCTTGTAATAGTTACAAGCCCACATGCAAAGTATGCTAGGGTTTGCATGCTTGGGAGGTGAAGAGGCTTGGAATACTTTTGAATAAAATATTGAAAAAGCATGGGATCACTTTTTGGACAACCAAGGTCACTCTTCCCTCCCTCATTCACTACATGGCCGATTTTTGTGATATTCCTCTCCTCCATTTTTCTCTCTTTTGTTCTTCAATTGTTGGAGATCAAAAACACTTCTCTTTGAAAAATCCTCTTAATTTTCTAGTGCAAATTAAGAGTGGATCTTCCTAGTTAGTGGTGGGCTTGATTTTGAAGGAAAGAAGGAGGCTTGGAGGAGCTTATAGATCTTCATGCCTTGAAGAGCTTTGTTGTTTGACAACAAAGTTGGAGCCAAACATCAACTTTTGAAGTTGATAGGTATATTTTCTTAACATCCTATGTATGGTGTTGTTTTAGTAAATATTGCACAATTTTTGGGGTGGCCGAAAATTTGATTAAAAATTCGAAAATTTTTGCTTCCGTTGCGTTTCCGGCCACCGTAACCGGTCCGCTTTCAAGTGGTATCCGAGCTAAGGTTACGGATTTTGTGTAATATTTACGTAATATTATGTTGAGATCGATTTCTAACCGCTTGAGAAATTTTTTGGTGCAAGATTTGATAGGGCCGAAATTTTTGAAGAAAAACAAAAAAAAAAAAAAAATGTTTTTCGGGCAGCCCGAGGGGCTGCCCGAGGTGCTGCCCGAAAATTTCGGGCAGCATAGGGCAGCCCGAGGGGCTGCCCGAAATGTTCAGTTTTTTAAAATAAAAATAAAAAAAAAATTTTTTTGTTGCCGGAATCCGGCGACGGAGCTCCGGCGACGGCGATGACGGCTAGGGTTTCCAAAAGTGTTTTGGACAATCTTAGTGTCATGGGCCTTGAGATGTTGGGCCATTGGATGGACAACACTATTTGTGAAATTTAAATGGGCCTAAGTATTTTTGGTGAAAAATGGGTTTTGGGCCCTTAAGTTTAAATTTACAATTGTTGCACATATTTTCTCATAAAATAAATAATTGAAGTAGGACTTCAATTATTTATAGTAAATAGTGATTTACAAGAAATTCGATTATAAATAAATTAATTTGAAAGTAGACAAAGGTGTTTGTATACTTTGTTAATTTAATTTATAATTGTGGCGGTTAGTGATTGGATCAAGATATATAATATTGGATCAATTAATTATAGTGATAATTAATTGATGGTGTATGATATGTGATATTATGCATGAAGGATGATCAAAAGCCCAAGCCCAATTTGCTAGGTGTATGCTAGGATATTTGTGTTGTATGATTGTAATAATTATCAATTTTTAAAGTGGGCTTGGTTTATGGCCCGTTCCCACCCCATGAGATGTATCCCTATGTGCCATGGATATTTATTTGTAAATATTAGAATAGGGGAAGATCAAGATTGGAAGATGGTGGCCTTGGTGATTATGAAGATCGAAGACATGTAATATTGGATGCTAATGTAATAGTATAGTTGCATTGCATCCCGTGCATTTACCCTAGGATTGGACCTAGGCCCGTGTTTGGCTCACACGGGCCATTAGTACTTGGGGCGATTGATCATCCTTGTACTGTTTTCTATTTATAATATATGCATGATATGTTATAAATAATGAGTATGTGCGTTATTATTATTATAATAACAAAGTTGCATGAATCCGGCAAACATACGATCAAACATGGCGAGCTTTTAAAATAAAATTAATGATGAGACCTTTCAAAATTAAAAACCCTCATTTTGAATAAGATTCAAAATTAATATCAAGCCCGAAAAGGGGAATTATAAATTTGTTTATAATTTCCTTGTCTTCCATCGACAATGGGTGCATGATGAACGCTACCCGTACTCGGGGCTCGGCTCATATTATTGGGGGAGCCTCGAGTGCCGGAAAGCTGTGACATCCATTGACATGGTGATGTGAACTACGTGGAACTCCCATGATTTCGGCTCATATTATTGAGGGAACTCATGGCGACCGTCCATTAAGGTTCAACATCGATGGGTAAGGCTTGACACGTGAAGATGAACGACGTCATATTATTGGGTCCTAATCAAACGTGGGACAAAAGTTTACGTTTTAGGGTTGCATTGTGATGCAATTGGAAACTACCTTTTAGGAATTGTGATTGGCTGATATTATTCGGGATCATAATTCGCTAATTGGACCTTACGTACCTACTGAGGAAAGGAGTTTCCCGTTTTCACTAGAGGGTAGTGAAAGATGTCAAAACAGTGGGAGTAAATATTTATAAAGTTAAAGTCCATACTTTATATCTTACCAAATATTTTAAATAGTCATCAACATTTATCTGTTTTTACTTTTCAGTACAAATTTTGACAATGTCTTCGATTCGCAATTCGATATCTATAATACTCGACAAACACATATTAACTGGACCTAATTACCTCACTTGGCTAAGAAATTTGAAAATAGTCTTAAATTCGGAAAGGGTAACATATACACTAACTCAGTCGCCCCCTGTTGAGGCTCCGACTGACTGCAATCCTGAGGAATTGCAGGCTTACAAGGAATGGTGTGACCATGACTTGATAGCCAGGTGTTATATGCTGACTTCTATGAACGATGAGCTACAGAGGCGTTTTGAGGATGCAAAGAGTGCTGCTGACATTCATTTGCATCTCAAAGAGCTCTTTGGAGAGCAAACGCGTCCTCTTAGGCATGCTACCGTCAAGGAGCTGATCACTTTGCGCATGCGAGATGGGGCCTCGGTCCATGAGCATGGCCTAAAGGTGATCGAGCTCGTGGACAAGCTCGTTGGCATGGATCTGATCTTGCCTTCAGAGTTGACCACCGACGTGTTGCTGTTATCACTGCCTAGCTCATTTGATCCTTTTGTGGTGAACTTCAACATGAACAAGATGGAACCGACCCTTGAGGAGTTGGTGAACATGCTTGTTACGTTTGAATCCACCATCAAGAAAGAGAAGTTGGTTCTTTATGTGGGTTCTTCATCTGGTACGAAGATTGATCCACATGGGAATGGAAAGAAGAGTTCTTTCCAACGTCCCAAGAAGAACGTGCCCCTGTTGAGGCAATCTCCGAACCCTGTTGAGGCAGCCAGACCAGTTAAGGCTGACAAGACTGGTGATGTTTGTCATCACTGCAAGAAGCCTGGACATTGGAAGCGAAATTGCAAGGAATATCTTGCCCAGAAGTGTTCTGGAAACGGTATGTTCTAAATTTAAGTAAACATTTTAATTAACTCTACTTCTTGGGTATTAGATACCGGTTGTGACTCACATCTCTGTAATGGGTTACAGGTGATGGGAAGAAGTAGGAAGCTTAAGGAAGGTGTGACCTTCTTGAGAATGGGCAATGGAGCAAGAGTTGCTGCCAAGGCTATTAAGGATGTTTACTTATTGTTGAACAATGACTTTAAGTTAATTTTAAGAGATGTTTTGTTTGTACCTGTTTGGTGTAAAACATTGTTTCCATTTCTATTGTGATAAAAATGGATATTCTTGTTTATTTAGCAAAGGTGTTTGCAACATTTACAAGAATGAATGTTTAATTGGTACTTGAGAACTTGAAAAACGATCTCTATAACTTAAAAGTAAAAGATATTCTACTAAATGTCCATTCAAAGGCAGATACCATATGAGATATGGATGGGTAAGCCTCCCAAATATTCTTATCTTAGAATATGGGGAGCCCTGCTTATGTGAAGCAGGTAAGTGGGAGATAAATTGGATTGTTGATCCATTTTATGTTACTTTGTGGGATATCCAAGGAATTAGGTTGGATATCATTTCTATCATCCCCAAGAAACAAAAGTGTTTGTTTCTAGGAATGCAACCTTTTTGGAAAGGGATTTTCTATTGGATAGAAAAAGGCAGATGATAGAACTCGAAGAGGTTCGAGAGAAACCCACAATTATAGAACCCACACCCGATGAGCCAAGAGAGGAGATACAAGCTCCTAGCAGATACGAGAAAGTCTCGAGACCACCTATGAGGTATGGTCAGCTTCTTGAAGAAGGCCATGATGAGCCTAACCATGGATGTGATCCATGGACCTTCAAGGAAGCGTTATCTGATGCCAATTCATCCAAGTGACTTGAAGAAATGGAATCTGAGTTGAATTCCATGCATTCGAACCAAGTGTAGGATCTTGTGGATCCACCTGTGGGAACTGTTCCCACAGGGACTTGGGGAGGATGGGAAGGTGTTGACCTTCAAGGCGCGATTGGTGGCAAAAGGATGTACTCAAAGACAAGGAGTTGACTTTGAGGAAACCTTTTCTCAATCGCAATGTTCAAGTCCATAAGGATTTTATTAGCCATAGCTGCATAGTATGACTATGAGATATGGCAGATGATGTCAAGACAAACTTTCTTAAATGGGGATTTTAAGAAAGTTATTTACATGTCTAAACCTGAAGGGTTTACATCTATCGGAAGTGAGCATATGGTATGCAAACTTCAGAGATCTATTTATGATCTAAAGCAGGCATCTAGGAGTTGGAACCTTAGATTCGATAGTACAATCGAAGAGTTTGATTTACTAAGAATCATGAGGGACCCTGTGTGTATAAGAAGGTCAGTGGGAGTGTTGTGACATTCCTGGTGTTATATGTTGATGACATTCTACTCATTGGGAATGATGTAGGAATGTTGCAATCAACAAAGATATGGTTAGCGAGTAAGTTCTCGATGAAGGACTTGGGTGAAGCATCTTTTGTATTGGGATACAGATCTATTGAGATAGATCGAAAAGATGGCTTGGTCTCACCCAGTCCACATACATGATACCATCGTGAAGCGGTTCTCGATGGATGCGTCCTTGAGAGGACATCTACCAATGTGTCATGGCGTGTCCCTATCCAAGTCTGTCTCCTGAGACTGATGCAGAGATAGTGACGATGACACGCATTCCGTATGCTTCGGCAATTGGTAACATCATGTATGGGATGATATCTACACGTCCTGACGTGGCGTTTTCACTATGTGTAGTGAAAAGATATCAATCGAACCCCGGTCTTCCACAACTAGAAAGCTGTGAAAGACATCCTCAAGTTGTTGAGAAGGATCAATAAGTTGTTCTTGGTCTATGGGGGTAGAGAACTGAAATTGGAAGGCTATACCGACTCTAGCTTCCAAAGCGATATCGATAACTCGAAGTCAACCTCTAGTTTTGTATTCATGCTCAACGGTGCTGCTGTCTCTTGGAAGAGTTCCAAGCAAGACAATAATACGGATTCCAGCACAGAGGCCGAATACATTGCTGCATCAGATGCAGCAAGAGAGGCTGTTTGGATAAGGAATTTCGTCCAAGAGTTGGACGTCATTCCTAATAGAATTGCTCCTATCCCGGTGTTGTGTGACAACACGGGAGCTATAGCTCAAGCAAAGGAGCCAAGGTCTCATCAGAAATCCAAACTCGTATTGAGAAAGTACCACATCCTCGTAGAGATTGTGGAAAGAAGAGATGTGTCTATTGACAAAGTCGGCTCCACAGATTATGTTGTTGATCCACTAGCTAAGCCTTTACCTGGACCATTGTTCGACTAGCATCGCGAATCAATGGGTTTTATGCATATAGGTAGTTGGCTCTAGTGCAAGTGGGAGATTGTTAGAGTAGGTGCCCGTCGAGCCAAGTGTTGGCCGAGTGTTCACAATGAAACTCTATGTATAAGCAATCTTTATTTTAATAATATTTGAAATTATTATTTTTGGCAAATCTTTATCTGTATACCCATGCTAGCTGCATAGATAAAGCCCTTGAATATACAAATAGTAGAAAGAATATGAGATGCTCATATGATGAGTATCATGAAACTCATATTTGTAATACTGTATATTCTAAACGGTTCCTAGTCGATTCAGCCGCCACTAAGAAGGATATAGGCCGCTCGAGTTAGAGACTAGTATCTGCGATGTGAGTACCATGTTTCATTGGTAGGGGACATTGTGATGTCCGAACATGCAGATAGGTGCTCCTTGTAGAGTGCACTGAACAACCCTCCATAAAAGGACTTTCCAAGTGGTTCTCACTTATCGAGTGGAAAAGTCCTGGTTTATGGTTGTACAGAATTAGTCCTTATGACCCGGGACAACATTGAGACTCTATGTGCTAGAATTACACTTTGACTTGTTTACCGACTCTCATGGGGTCATTAGGTGGCAAGGTTGGGTGTTCTGTCGAAACACATAGGAGTCGATGCATTGTAGTCGGGGATTCACCGCTTACCTTCGGGTATGGATATCCTATGTGTTTTCATGTGTATGTAGATCGAAATCTCTGGCCAGAGTATGGTTGTAATTATGAAAGGTGTTTCATAGATTACACCATCGATGCAACTACGACATGACACATAGTATCGATTCATTGACAACTCTCGATAAACCAATGGTTGTCGAATCGATCGGGATATATGAGTTGAAGGGACCGTACTGTACGCTAACCATAATTGAATGGTTCTTGCAGGCACTATCATGTGATACCTAGGGAATCACGTAAGCGATGCTGCTAGGCGTTTAACGTGATTGGTTGGGTACTATCAGACTTGAGTTCTGACGTTCTTACTATCAAGGAGTTGATAAGTAAGAATGGAGCAATTGGGGTATGCTCGAATAAGGACATGTTTAGTCCGAATCACATGGATATGTGAACCCACGGCTAGTTGTATCAATGAACCATTGAGGGCCACACAAGTACTAGCTTTCTAGATCCCGTTGAGAAGTAAAAATAGTTCAATGTGTTGAACGGCTTATAAATGTGTTTATAAGCGTAAAGAAAAATAGAAGTATGACTTTTATGAGAGAAATATAAATTTTAATTTATGGAAGTGTTCCTAGATTAAAATTTGGCCAAGTGACTAATGTTTTTGAAAATTGTGATTTTCATAAACATTATTATGGACTAAATTAAATTAATTCAAGTGTTGAATTAATTAAACACTAGTGGGCCTAGTAGAGCCCAAATAATTAAATTAATTAAGTGTTGGATTAATTAAATAACATTGGGCCTTGTAGAGCCCAATTGGAAATAATTATTTAACTAGTGGGCTTGATTAAAATCAAGTAAAGTCTAATTGGGCTCAAATATGTTTGAGACAATTAAAAGTCCATGGGCCTTGTAATAGTTACAAGCCCACATGCAAAGTATGCTAGGGTTTGCATGCTTGGGAGGTGAAGAGGCTTGGAATACTTTTGAATAAAATATTGAAAAAGCATGGGATCACTTTTTGGACAACCAAGGTCACTCTTCCCTCCCTCATTCACTAACATGGCCGATTTTTGTGATATTCCTCTCCTCCATTTTTCTCTCTTTTGTTCTTCAATTGTTGGAGATCAAAAACACTTCTCTTTGAAAAATCCTCTTAATTTTCTAGTGCAAATTAAGAGTGGATCTTCCTAGTTAGTGGTGGGCTTGATTTTGAAGGAAAGAAGGAGGCTTGGAGGAGCTTGTAGATCTTCATGCCTTGAAGAGCTTTGTTGTTTGACAACAAAGTTGGAGCCAAACATCAACTTTTGAAGTTGATAGGTATATTTTCTTAACATCCTATGTATGGTGTTGTTTTAGTAAATATTGCACAATTTTTGGGGTGGCCGAAAATTTGATTAAAAATTCGAAAATTTTTGCTTCCGTTGCGTTTCCGGCCACCGTAACCGGTCCGCTTTCAGCAGGCACTATCATGTGATACCTAGGGAATCACGTAAGCGATGCTGCTAGGCGTTTAACGTGATTGGTTGGGTACTATCAGACTTGAGTTCTGACGTTCTTACTATCAAGGAGTTGATAAGTAAGAATGGGGCAATTGGGGTATGCTCGTATAAGGACATGTTTAGTCCGAATCACATAGAGATGTGAACCCACGGCTAGTTGTATCAATGAACCATTGAGGGCCACACAAGTACTAGCTTTGTAAATCCCGATGAGAAGTAAAAAAAAAATTGTTCAATGTGTTGAACGGCTTATAAATGTGTTTATAAGCATAAATAAAAATAGAAGTATGACTTCTAAGAGAGAAACATAAATTTTAATTTATGGAAGTGTTCCTAAGATTAAAATTTGGCCAAGTAAATAATGTAGTTGAAAATTGTGATTTTCATAAACATTATTGTGGACTAAATTAAATTAATTCAAGTGTTGAATTAATTAAACACTAGTGGACCTAGTAGAGTCTAAATAATTAAATTAATTCAAGTGTTGAATTAATTAAATAATATTGAGTCTTGTAGAGCTCAATTAAAATAATTATTTAACTAGTGGGACTTGAATAAATTCAAGTAGTATTTAATTAATCTCAAATGTGTTTGAGATAATTAAAATTTAGTCCATGGTTTTTAATGTGTTAGAAACCATATAATATATGCATGACATGCTAGGGTTTGCATGCTTGGGAGGTGAAGAGACTTTGAATACTTTTTAATAAAATAATGCATGGCATGGGGAACAATTTTTCCACTTTTCCCACACCCAAGTCTAGACTTCACTCCCTCATTCTTGTATCTCACCTTGGCCGAAATTTCCCTTCCTTTTCTCTCAAAATTTTTCTTCTCTCTTTTGTTCTTCAAGTGTTGGAGAATAAAAGTCTTCTCTTTGAAAAATCCTCTTAATTTTCTAGTGCAAATTAAGAGGGGATTTATCTAGTTGGTGGTGGGCCTAATTTGAAGGAAATTTTTCAAGGATTTGGAGGAGGAGCTTGTAGATCTTCATGCCTTGAAGAGCTTTGTTGTTTGACAACAAAGTTGGAGCCAACATCAACTTTTAAAGTTGATAGGTATATTTTCTTATCATCCTATGAATGGTGTTTTTGTTTTTGTAAATATTACACAAGAACATGTGGTGGCCGAATTTTGACTTAAAAATCGAAAATTTTTGCTTCCGTTGCGTTTCCGGCCACCGTAACCGGTCCGCTTTCAAGTGGTATCCGAGCTAAGGTTACGGATTTTGTGTAATATTTACGTAATATTATGTTGAGATCGATTTCTAACCGCTTGAGAAATTTTTGGTGCATGTATGGTGAAGGCCGAAATTTTTGAAGAAAAACAAAAAAAAAAAAAGGTTTTTCGGGCAGCATAGGGCAGCCCGAGGGGCTGCCCGAAATGTTCAGTTTTTAAAATAAAAAAAAATAAAAAAATTTTTTTTGTTGTCGCCGGAATCCAGCGACGGAGCTCCGGCGATGGCGATGACGGCTAGGGTTTCCAAAAGTGTTTTGGTTAATCCAAGTGTCATGGGCCTTGAGATGTTGGGCCATTGGATGGTCAACATATTTTGTGAAATTTAAATGGGCCAAAGTATTTTTGGTGAAAAATGAGTTTTGGGCCCTTAAGTTTAAATTTACAATTGTTGCACATATTTTCTCATAAAATAAATAATTGAAGTGGGACTTTAATTATTTATAGTAAATTGTGATTTACAAGAAATTCGATTATAAATAAATTAATTTGAAAGTAGACAAAGGTGTTTGTATACTTTGTTAATTTAATTTATAATTGTGGCGGTTAGTGATTGGATCAAGATATATAATATTGGATCAATTAATTATAGTGATAATTAATTGATGGTGTATGATATGTGATATTATGCATGAAGGGATCAAAAGCCCAAG
This sequence comes from Primulina eburnea, assembly GCF_022965805.1. Taxonomy (NCBI): domain Eukaryota; kingdom Viridiplantae; phylum Streptophyta; class Magnoliopsida; order Lamiales; family Gesneriaceae; genus Primulina; species Primulina eburnea. Next base: position 54,494 of record NW_027331239.1, read on the forward strand.
CCCAATTTGCTAGGTGTATGCTAGGATATTTGTGTTGTATGATTGTAATAATTATCAATTTTTAAAGTGGGCTTGGTTTATGGCCCGTTCCCACCCCATGAGATGTATCCCTATGTGCCATGGATATTTATTTGTAAATATTAGAATAGGGGAAGATCAAGATTGGAAGATGGTGGCCTTGGTGATTATGAAGATCGAAGACATGTAATATTGGATGCTAATGTAATAATATAGTTGCATTGCATCCCGTGCATTTACCCTAGGATTGGACCTAGGCCCGTGTTTGGCTCACACGGGCCATTAGAGTTGGGGCAATTGATCATCCTTGTACTGTTTTCTATTTATAATATATGCATGATATGTTATAAATAATGAGTATGTGCGTTATTATTATTATAATAACAAAGTTGCATGAATCCGGCAAACATACGATCAAACATGGCGAGCTTTTAAAATAAAATTAATGATGAGACCTTTCAAAATTAAAAACCCTCATTTTGAATAAGATTCAAAATTAATATCAAGCCCGAAAAGGGGAATTATAAATTTGTTTATAATTTCCTTGTCTTCCATCGACAATGGGTGCATGATGAACGCTACCCGTACTCGGGGCTCGGCTCATATTATTGGGGGAGCCTCGAGTGCCGGAAAGCTGTGACATCCATTGACATGGTGATGTGAACTACGTGGAACTCCCATGATTTCGGCTAATATTATTGAGGGAACTCATGGCGACCGTCCATTAAGGTTCAACATCGATGGGTAAGGCTTGACACGTGAAGATGAACGACGTCATATTATTGGGTCCTAATCAAACGTGGGACAAAAGTTTACGTTTTAGGGTTGCATTGTGATGCAATTGGAAACTACCTTTTAGGAATTGTGATTGGCTGATATTATTCGGGATCATAATTCGCTAATTGGACCTTACGTACCTACTGAGGAAAGGAGTTTCCCGTTTTCACTAGAGGGTAGTGAAAGATGTCAAAACAGTGGGAGTAAATATTTATAAAGTTAAAGTCCATACTTTATATCTTACCAAATATTTTAAATAGTCATCAACATTTATCTGTTTTTACTTTTCAGTACAAATTTTGACAATGTCTTCGATTCGCAATTCGATATCTATAATACTCGACAAACACATATTAACTGGACCTAATTACCTCACTTGGCTAAGAAATTTGAAAATAGTCTTGAATTCGGAAAGGGTAACATATACACTGACTCAGTCGCCCCCTGTTGAGGCTCCGACTGACTGCACTCCTGAGGAATTGCAGGCTTACAAGGAATGCTGTGACCATGACTTGATAGCCAGGTGTTATATGCTGACTTCTATGAACGATGAGCTACAGAGGCGTTTTGAGGGTGCAAAGAGTGCTGCTGACATTCATTTGCATCTCAAAGAGCTCTTTGGAGAGCAAACACGACCTCTTAGGCATGCTACCGTCAAGGAGCTGATCACTTTGCGCATGCTAGATGGGACCTCGGTCCATGAGCATGGCCTAAAGGTGATCGGGCTCGTGGACAAGCTCGTTGGCATGGATCTGATCTTGCCTTCGGAGTTGACCACCGACGTGTTGCTGTTATCACTGCCTAGCTCATTTGATCCTTTTGTGGTGAATTTCAACATGAACAAGATGGAACCGACCCTTGAGGAGTTGATAAACATGCTTGTTACGTTTGAATCCACCATCAAGAAAGAGAAGTTGGTTCTTTATGTGGGTTCTTCATCTGGTACGAAGATTGATCCACATGGGAAGGGAAAGAAGAGTTCTTTCCAACGTCCCAAGAAGAACGTGCCCTTGATGAGGCAATCTCCGAATCCCGTTGAGGCAGCCAGACCAGTTAAGGCTGACAAGACTGATGATGTATGTCATCACTGCAAGAAGCCTGGACATTGGAGGCGTAATTGCAAAGAATATCTTGCCCAGAAGTGTTCTGGAAACGGTATGTTCTAAATTTAAGTAAACATTTTAATTAACTCTACTTCTTGGGTATTAGATACCGGTTGTGACTCACATCTCTGTAATGGGTTACAGGTGATGGGAAGAAGTAGGAAGCTTAAGGAAGGTGTGACCTTCTTGAGGATGGGCAATGGAGCAAGAGTTGCTGCCAAGGCTATTAAGGATGTTTACTTATTATTGAACAATGACTTTAAGTTAATTTTAAGAGATGTTTTGTTTGTACCTGTTTGGTGTAAAACATTGTTTCCATTTCTATTGTGATAAAAATGGATATTCTTGTTTATTTAGCAAAGGTGTTTGCAACATTTACAAGAATGAATGTTTAATTGGTACTTGAGAACTTGAAAACGATCTCTATAACTTAAAAGTAAAAGATATTCTACTAAATGTCCATTCAAAGGCAGATACCATATGAGATATGGATGGGTAAGCCTCCCAAATATTCTTATCTTAGAATATGGGGAGCCCTGCTTATGTGAAGCAGGTAAGTGGGAGATAAATTGGATTGTTGATCCATTTTGTGTTACTTTGTGGGATATCCAAGGAATTAAGTTGGATATCATTTCTATCATCCCCAAGAAACAAAAGTGTTTGTTTCTAGGAATGCAACCTTTTTGGAAAGGGATTTTTCTATTGGATAGAAAAAGGCAGATGATAGAACTCGAAGAGGTTCGAGAGAAACCCACAATTATAGAACCCACACCCGATGAGCCAAGAGAGGAGATACAAGCTCCTAGCAGATACGAGAAAGTCTCGAGACCACCTATGAGGTATGGTCAGCTTCTTGAAGAAGGCCATGATGAGCCTAACCATGGATGTGATCCATGGACCTTCAAGGAAGCGTTATCTGATGCCAATTCATCCAAGTGACTTGAAGAAATGGAATCTGAGTTGAATTCCATGCATTCGAACCAAGTGTAGGATCTTGTGGATCCACCTGTGGGAACTGTTCCTACAGGGACTTGGGGAGGATGGGAAGGTGTTGACCTTCAAGGCGCGATTGGTGGCAAAAGGATGTACTCAAAGACAAGGAGTTGACTTTGAGGAAACCTTTTCCCAATCGCAATGTTCAAGTCCATAAGGATTTTATTAGCCATAGCTGCATAGTATGACTATGAGATATGGCAGATGGATGTCAAGACAAACTTTCTTAAATGGGGATTTTAAGAAAGTTATTTACATGTCTAAACCTGAAGGGTTTACATCTATCGGAAGTGAGCATATGGTATGTAAACTTCAGAGATCTATTTATGATCTAAAGCAGGCATCAAGGAGTTGGAACCTCAGATTCGACAGTACAATCAAATAGTTTGATTTACTAAGAATCCTGAGGAACCCTATGTGTATAAGAAGGTCAGTGGGAGTGTTGTGACATTCCTGGTGCTTTATGTTGATGACATTCTACTCATTGGGAATGATGTAGGAATGTTGCAATCAACTAAGATATGGTTAGCGAGTAAGTTCTCGATGAAGGACTTGGGTGAAGCATCTTTTGTATTGGGATACAGATCTATTGAGATAGATCTAAAAGATGGCTTGGTCTCACCCAGTCCACATACATTGATACCATCGTGAAGCAGTTCTCGATGGATGAGTCCATGAGAGGACATCTACCAGTGTGTCATGGCGTGTCCCTATCCAAGTCTGTCTCCTGAGACTGATGCAGAGATAGTGACGATGACATGCATTCCGTATGCTTCGGCAATTGGTAACATCATGTATGGGATGATATCTACACGTCCTGACGTGGCGTTTTCACTATGTGTAGTGAAAAGATATCAATCGAACCCCGGTCTTCCACAACTAGAAAGCTGTGAAAGACATCCTCAAGTTGTTGAGAAGGACCAATAAGTTGTTCTTGGTCTATGGGGTGGAGAACTGAAATTGGAAGGCTATACCGACTCTGGCTTCCAAAGCGATATCGATGACTCGAAGTCAACCTCTAAGTTTGTATTCATGCTCAAAGGTGCTGCTGTCTCTTGGAAGAGTTCCAAGCAAGACAATACTACGGATTCCAGCACAGAGGCCGAATACATTGCTGCATCAGATGCAGCAAGAGAGGCTGTTTGGATAAGGAATTTCGTCCAAGAGTTGGACGTCATTCCTAATGGAATTGCTCCTATCCCGGTGTTGTGTGACAACACGGGAGCTATAGCTCAAGCAAAGGAGCCAAGGTCTCATCAGAAATCCAAACTAGTATTGAGAAAGTACCACATCCTCGGAGAGATTGTGGAATGAAGAGTAGTGTCTATTGACAAAGTCGGCTCCGCAGATTATGTTGTTGATCCACTAGCTAAGCCTTTACCTGGACCATTATTCGACAAGCATCGCGAATCAATGGGTTTTAAGCATATGGGTAGTTGGCTCTAGTGCAAGTGGGAGATTGTTAGAGTAGGTGCCCGTCGAGCCAAGTGTTGGCCGAGTGTTCACAATGAAACTCTATGTATAAGCAGTCTTTATTTTAATAATATTTGAAATTATTACTTTGGCAAATCTTTATCTGTATACCCATGCTAGCTGCATAGATAAAGCCCTTGAATATACAAATAGTAGAAAGAATATGAGATGCTCATATGATGAGTATCATGAAACTCATATTTGTAATACTGTATATTCTAAACGGTTCCTAGTCGATTCAGCCGCCACTAAGAAGGATATAGGCCGCTCGAGTTAGAGACTAGTATCTGCGATGTGAGTACCATGTTTCATTGGTAGGGGACATTGTGATGTCCGAACATGCAGATAGGTGCTCCTTGTAGAGTGCACTGAACAACCCTCCATAAAAGGACTTTCCAAGTGGTTCTCACTTATCGAGTGGAAAAGTCCTGGTTTATGGTTGTACAGAATTAGTCCTTATGACCCGAGACAACATTGAGACTCTATGTGCTAGAATTACACTTTGACTTGTTTACCGACTCTCATGGGGTCATCAGGTGGCAAGGTTGGGTGTTCTGTCGAAACACATAGGAGTCGATGCATTGTAGTCGGGGATTCACCGCTTACCTTTGGGTATGGATATCCTATGTGTTATCATGTGTATGTAGATCGAAATCTCTGGCCAGAGTATGGTTGTAATTATGAAAGAGGTTTCATAGATTACACCATCGATGCAACTACGACATGACACATAGTATCGATTCATTGACAACTCTCGATAAACCAATGGTTGTCGAATCGATCGGGATATATGAGTTGAAGGGACCGTACTGTACGCTAACCATAATTGAATGGTTCTTGCAGGCACTATCATGTGATACCTAGGGAATCACGTAAGCGATGCTGCTAGGCGTTTAACGTGATTGGTTGGGTACTATCAGACTTGAGTTCTGACGTTCTTACTATCAAGGAGTTGATAAGTAAGAATGGGGCAATTGGGGTATGCTCGTATAAGGACATGTTTAGTCCGAATCACATAGAGATGTGAACCCACTTCTAGTTGTATCAATGAACCATTGAGGGCCACACAAGTACTAGCTTTGTAAATCCCGATGAGAAGTAAAAAAAAAATTGTTCAATGTGTTGAACGGCTTATAAATGTGTTTATAAGCATAAATAAAAATAGAAGTATGACTTCTAAGAGAGAAACATAAATTTTAATTTATGGAAGTGTTCCTAAGATTAAAATTTGGCCAAGTAAATAATGTAGTTGAAAATTGTGATTTTCATAAACATTATTGTGGACTAAATTAAATTAATTCAAGTGTTGAATTAATTAAACACTAGTGGACCTAGTAGAGTCTAAATAATTAAATTAATTCAAGTGTTGAATTAATTAAATAATATTGAGTCTTGTAGAGCTCAATTAAAATAATTATTTAACTAGTGGGACTTGAATAAATTCAAGTAGTATTTAATTAATCTCAAATGTGTTTGAGATAATTAAAATTTAGTCCATGGTTTTTAATGTGTTAGAAACCATATAATATATGCATGACATGCTAGGGTTTGCATGCTTGGGAGGTGAAGAGACTTTGAATATTTTTTAATAAAATAATGCATGGCATGGGGAACAATTTTTCCACTTTTCCCACACCCAAGTCTAGACTTCACTCCCTCATTCTTGTATCTCACCTTGGCCGAAATTTCCCTTCCTTTTCTCTAAAAATTTTTCTTCTCTCTTTTGTTCTTCAAGTGTTGGAGAATAAAAGTCTTCTCTTTGAAAAATCCTCTTAATTTTCTAGTGCAAATTAAGAGGGGATTTATCTAGTTGGTGGTGGGCCTAATTTGAAGGAAATTTTTCAAGGATTTGGAGGAGGAGCTTGTAGATCTTCATGCCTTGAAGAGCTTTGTTGTTTGACAACAAAGTTGGAGCCAACATCAACTTTTAAAGTTGATAGGTATATTTTCTTATCATCCTATGAATGGTGTTTTTGTTTTTGTAAATATTACACAAGAACATGTGGTGGCCGAATTTTGGCTTAAAAATCGAAAATTTTTGCTTCCGTTGCGTTTCCGGCCACCGTAACCGGTCCGCTTTCATTTTGTGCCAAGTTTAGCCCATAAAGTATTCCAAAAGTAACTCAAGAATTTAACATCGCGAACAGAAACAATAGTCCTAGGCATGCCATGCAACCTAGCGACTTCTCTAAAGAACAAATCCGCAATGTTTGAAGCATCATCGGTTTTATGACAAGCTATAAAATGTGCCATCTTAGAGAATCTATCCACAACAACAAAAATAGAATCCCTCCCTTTCTTAGTCCTAGGCAACCCCAAAATAAAGTCCATAGAAATGTCAATCCAAGTTCTTTTTAAGAATAACACGCAAAAGTGTTCCCAATTTCTATTGACAACTTCAGTTTGTCCACCCGTTTGAGGATGACAAGTAGTAGAAAACAACAATTTTGTGCCAAGTTTAGCCCATAAAGTATTCCAAAAGTAACTCAAGAATTTAACATCGCGAACAGAACAATAGTCCTAGGCATGCCATGCAACCTAGCGACTTCTCTAAAGAACAAATCCGCAATGTTTGAAGCATCATGGGTTTTATGACAAGCTATAAAATGTGCCATATTAGAGAATCTATCCACAACAACAAAAATAGAATCCCTCCCCTTCTTAGTCCTAGGCAACCCCAAAATAAAGTCCATAGAAATGTCAATCAAAGTTCTTTTTAAGAATAGCACGCAAAAGTGTTCCCAATTTCTATTGACAACTTCAGTTTTTCCATCCGTTTGAGGATGAAAAGTAGTAGAAAACAACAATTTTGTGCCAAGTTTAGCCCATAAAGTATTCCAAAATTAACTCAAGAATTTAACATCGCGACTAGAAACAGTAGTTCTAGGCATGCCATGCAACCTAACGACTTCTCTAAAGAACAAATTCGCAATGTTTGAAGCATCATGGGTTTTATGACAAGCTATAAAATGTACCATCTTAGAGAATCTATCCACAACAACAAAAATAGAATCCCTCCCCTTCTTAGTCCTAGGCAACCCCAAAATAAAGTCCATTGAAATGTCAATCAAAGTTCTTTTTAAGAATAGCACGCAAAAGTGTTCCCAATTTCTATTGACAACTTCAGTTTGTCCATCCGTTTGAGGATGACAAGAAGTAGAAAACAACAATTTTGTGCAAAGTTTAGCCCATAAAGTATTCCAAAAGTAACTCAAGAATTTAACATCGCGACCAGAAACAATAGTCCTAGGCATGCCATGCAACCTAGCGACTTCTCTAAAGAACAAGTCCGCAATGTTTGAAGCATCATCGGTTTTATGACAAGCTATAAAATGTGCCATCTTAGAGAATCTATCCACAACAAAAAAAATAGAATCCCTCCCTTTCTTAGTCCTAGGCAACCCCAAAATAAAGTCCATAGAAATGTCAATCCATGTTCTTTTTAAGAATAACACGCAAAAGTGTTCCCAATTTCTATTGACAACTTCAGTTTGTCCACCCGTTTGAGGATGACAAGTAGTAGAAAACAACAATTTTGTGCCGTTTAGCCCATAAAGTATTCCAAAAGTAACTCAAGAATTTAACATCGCGAACAAAAACAATAGTCTTAGGCATGCCATGCAACCTAGCGACTTCTCTAAAGAACAAATCCGCAATGTTTGAAGCATCATGGGTTTTATGACAAGCTATAAAATGTGTCATCTTAGAGAATCTATCCACAACAACAAAAATAGAATACCTCCCCTTCTTAGTCCTATGCAACCCCAAAATAAAGTCCATAGAAATGTCAATCCAAGTTCTTTTTAAGAATAGCACGCAAAAGTGTTCCCAAAGTTCTATTGACAACTTCAGTTTGTCCATCCGTTTGAGCATGACGAGTAGTAGAAAACAACAATTTTGTGCCAAGTTTAGCCCATAAAGTATTCCAAAAGTAACTCAAGAATTTAACATCGCGACCAGAAACAATAGTTCTAGGCATGCCATGCAACCTAACGACTTCTTTAAAGAACAAATCCGCAATGTTTGAAGCATCATGGGTTTTATGACAAGCTATAACATGTGCCATCTTAGAGAATCTATCCACAACAACAAAAATAGAATCCTCCCCTTCTTAGTCCTAGGCAACCTCAAAATAAAGTCCATAGAAATGTCAATCCAAGTTCTTTTTAAGAATAGCACGCAAAAGTGTTCCCAATTTCTATTGACAACTTCAGTTTGTCCACCCGTTTGAGGATGACAAGTAGTAGAAAACAACAATTTTGTGCCAAGTTTAGCCCATAAAGTATTCCAAAAGTAACTCAAGAATTTAACATCGCGAACAGAAACAATAGTCTTAGGCATGCCATGCAACCTAGCGACTTCTCTAAAGAACAAATCCGCAATGTTTGAAGCATCATGGGTTTTATGACAAGCTATAAAATGTGTCATCTTAGAGAATCTATCCACAACAACAAAAATAGAATCCCTCCCCTTCTTAGTCCTAGGCAACCCCAAAATAAAGTCCATAGAAATATCAATCAAAGTTCTTTTTAAGAATAGCACGCAAAAGTGTTCCCAATTTCTATTGACAACTTCAGTTATTCCATCCGTTTGAGGATGACAAGTAGTAGAAAACAACAATTTTGTCCCAAGTTTAGCCCATAAAGTATTCCAAAATTAACTCAAGAATTTAACATCGCGACCAGAAACAATAGTCCTAGGCATGCCATGCAACCTAACGACTTCTCTAAAGAACAAATCCGCAATGTTTGAAGCATCATGGGTTTTATTACAAGCTATAAAATGTACCATCTTAGAGAATCTATCCACAACAACAAAAATAGAATCCCTCCCCTTCTTAGTCCTAGGCAACCCCAAAATAAAGTCCATTGAAATGTCAATCAAAGTTCTTTTTAAGAATAGCACGCAAAAGTGTTCCCAATTTCTATTGACAACTTCAGTTTTTCCATCCGTTTGAAGATGACAAGTAGTAGAAAACAACAATTTTGTGCCAAGTTTAGCCCATAAAGTATTCCAAAAGTAACTCAAGAATTTAACATCGCGAACAGAAACAATAGTCTTAGGCATGCCATGCAACCTAGCGACTTCTCTAAAGAACAAATCCGCAATGTTTGAAGCATCATGGGTTTTATGACAAGCTATAAAATGTGTCATCTTAGAGAATCTATCCACAACAACAAAAATAGAATACCTCCCCTTCTTAGTCCTATGCAACCACAAAATAAAGTCCATAGAAATGTCAATCCAAGTTCTTTTTAAGAATAGCACGCAAAAGTGTTCCCAAAGTTCTATTGACAACTTCAGTTTGTCCATCCGTTTGAGCATGACGAGTAGTAGAAAACAACAATTTTGTGCCAAGTTTAGCCCATAAAGTATTCCAAAAGTAACTCAAGAATTTAACATCGCGACCAGAAACAATAGTCCTAGGCATGCCATGCAACCTAACGACTTCTTTAAAGAAAAAATCCGCAATGTTTGAAGCATCATGGGTTTTATGACAAGCTATAAAATGTGCCATCATAGAGAATCTATCCACAACAACAAAAATAGAATCTCTCCCTTTCTTAGTCCTAGGCAACCCCAAAATAAAGTCCATAGAAATGTCAATCCAAGTTCTTTTTAAGAATAACACGCAAAATTGTTCCCAATTTCTATTGACAACTTCAGTTTGTCCACCCGTTTGAGGATGACAAGTAGTAGAAAACAACAATTTTGTGCCAAGTTTAGCCCATAAAGTATTCCAAAAGTAACTCAAGAATTTAACATCGCGAACAGAAACAATAGTCCTAGGCATGCCATGCAACCTAGCGACTTCTCTAAAGAACAAATCCGCAATGTTTGAAGCATCATGGGTTTTATGACAAGCTATAAAATGTGTCATCTTAGAGAATCTATCCACAACAACAAAAATAGAATACCTCCCCTTCTTAGTCCTATGCAACCCCAAAATAAAGTCCATAGAAATGTCAATCCAAGTTCTTTTTAAGAATAGCACGCAAAAGTGTTCCCAAAGTTCTATTGACAACTTCAGTTTGTCCATCCGTTTGAGCATGACGAGTAGTAGAAAACAACAATTTTGTGCCAAGTTTAGCCCAAAAAGTATTCCAAAAGTAACTCAAGAATTTAACATCGCGACCAGAAAAAATAGTCCTAGGCATGCCATGCAACCTAACGACTTCTCTAAAGAACAAATCCGCAATGTTTGAAGCATCATGGGTTTTATGACAAGCTATAAAATGTGCCATCTTAGAGAATCTATCCACAACAACAAAAATAGAATCCCTCCCCTTCTTAGTCCTAGGCAACCCCAAAATAAAGTCCATAGAAATGTCAATCAAAGTTCTTTTTGAGAATAGCACGTAAAAGTGTTCCCAATTTCTATTGACAACTTTAGTTTTTTCATCCGTTTGAGGATGACAAGTAGTAAAAAACAACTATTTTGTGCCAAGTTTAGCCCATAAAGTATTCCAAAATTAACTCAAGAATTTAACATCGCGACCAGAAACAATAGTCCTAGGCATGCCATGCAACCTAGCGACTTCTCTAAAGAACAAATCCGCAATGTTTGAAGCATCATGGGTTTTATGACAAGCTATAAAACGTGTCATCTTAGAGAATCTATCCACAACAACAAAAATAGAATACCTCCCCTTCTTAGTCCTATGCAACCCCAAAATAAAGTCCATAGAAATGTCAATACAAATTCTTTTTAAGAATAGCACGCAAAAGTGTTCCCAAAGTTCTATTGACAACTTCAGTTTGTCCATCCGTTTGAGCATGACGAGTAGTAGAAAACAACAATTTTGTGCCAAGTTTAGCCCATAAAGTATTCCAAAAGTAACTCAAGAATTTAACATCGCGACCAGAAACAATAGTCCTAGGCATTCCATGCAACCGAACGACTTCTTTAAAGAACAAATCCGCAATGTTTGAAGCATCATGGGTTTTATGACAAGCTATAAAATGTGTCATCTTAGAGAATCTATCCACAACAACAAAAATAGAATACCTCCCTTTCTTAGTCCTATGCAACCCCAAAATAAAGTCCATAGAAATGTCAATCCAAGTTCTTTTTAAGAATAGCACGCAAAAGTGTTCCCAAAGTTCTATTGACAACTTCAGTTTGTCCATCCGTTTGAGCATGACGAGTAGTAGAAAACAACAATTTTGTGCCAAGTTTAGCCCAAAAAGTATTCCAAAAGTAACTCAAGAATTTAACATCGCGACCAGAAACAATAGTCCTAGGCATGCCATGCAACCTAACGACTTCTCTAAAAAACAAATCCGCAATGTTTGAAGCATCATGGGTTTTATGACAAGCTATAAAATGTGCCATCTTAGAGAATCTATCCACAACAACAAAAATAGAATCCCTCCCCTTCTTAGTCCTAGGCAACCCCAAAATAAAGTCCATAGAAATGTCAATCAAAGTTCTTTTTAAGAATAGCACGCAAAAGTGTTCCCAATTTCTATTGACAACTTCAGTTTTTCCATCCGTTTGAGGATGACAAGTAGTAAAAAACAACTATTTTGTGCCAAGTTTAGCCCATAAAGTATTCCAAAATTAACTCAAGAATTTAACATCGCGACCAGAAACAATAGTCCTAGGCATGCCATGCAACCTAACGACTTCTCTAAAGAACAAATCCGCAATGTTTGAAGCATCATGGGTTTTATGACAAGCTATAAAATGTGCCATATTAGAGAATCTATCCACAACAACAAAAATAGAATCCCTCCCCTTCTTAGTCCTAGGCAACCCCAAAATAAAGTCCATAGAAATGTCAATCAAAGTTCTTTTTAAGAATAGCACGCAAAAGTGTTCCCAATTTCTATTGACAACTTCAGTTTTTCCATCCGTTTGAGGATGACAAGTAGTAGAAAACAACAATTTTGTGCCAAGTTTAGCCCATAAAGTATTCCAAAATTAACTCAAGAATTTAACATCGCGACTAGAAACAGTAGTCCTAGGCATGCCATGCAACCTAACGACTTCTCTAAAGAACAAATTCGCAATGTTTGAAGCATCATGGGTTTTATGACAAGCTATAAAATGTACCATCTTAGAGAATCTATCCACAACAACAAAAATAGAATCCCTCCCCTTCTTAGTCCTAGGCAACCCCAAAATAAAGTCCATTGAAATGTCAATCAAAGTTCTTTTTAAGAATAGCACGCAAAAGTGTTCCCAATTTCTATTGACAACTTCAGTTTGTCCATCCGTTTGAGGATGACAAGAAGTAGAAAACAACAATTTTGTGCAAAGTTTAGCCCATAAAGTATTCCAAAAGTAACTCAAGAATTTAACATCGCGACCAGAAACAATAGTCCTAGGCATGCCATGCAACCTAGCGACTTCTCTAAAGAACAAGTCCGCAATGTTTGAAGCATCATCGGTTTTATGACAAGCTATAAAATGTGCCATCTTAGAGAATCTATCCACAACAAAAAAATAGAATCCCTCCCTTTCTTAGTCCTAGGCAACCCCAAAATAAAGTCCATAGAAATGTCAATCCATGTTCTTTTTAAGAATAACACGCAAAAGTGTTCCCAATTTCTATTGACAACTTCAGTTTGTCCACCCGTTTGAGGATGACAAGTAGTAGAAAACAACAATTTTGTGCCAGTTTAGCCCATAAAGTATTCCAAAAGTAACTCAAGAATTTAACATCGCGAACAGAAACAATAGTCTTAGGCATGCCATGCAACCTAGCGACTTCTCTAAAGAACAAATCCGCAATGTTTGAAGCATCATGGGTTTTATGACAAGCTATAAAATGTGTCATCTTAGAGAATCTATCCACAACAACAAAAATAGAATACCTCCCCTTCTTAGTCCTATGCAACCCCAAAATAAAGTCCATAGAAATGTCAATCCAAGTTCTTTTTAAGAATAGCACGCAAAAGTGTTCCCAAAGTTCTATTGACAACTTCAGTTTGTCCATCCGTTTGAGCATGACGAGTAGTAGAAAACAACAATTTTGTGCCAAGTTTAGCCCATAAAGTATTCCAAAAGTAACTCAAGAATTTAACATCGCGACCAGAAACAATAGTTCTAGGCATGCCATGCAACCTAACGACTTCTTTAAAGAACAAATCCGCAATGTTTGAAGCATCATGGGTTTTATGACAAGCTATAAAATGTGCCATCTTAGAGAATCTATCCACAACAACAAAAATAGAATCCCTCCCCTTCTTAGTCCTAGGCAACCCCAAAATAAAGTCCATAGAAATGTCAATCAAAGTTCTTTTTAAGAATAGCACGCAAAAGTGTTCCCAATTTCTATTGACAACTTCAGTTTGTCCACCCGTTTGAGGATGACAAGTAGTAGAAAACAACAATTTTGTGCCAAGTTTAGCCCATAAAGTATTCCAAAAGTAACTCAAGAATTTAACATCGCGAACAGAAACAATAGTCTTAGGCATGCCATGCAACCTAGCGACTTCTCTAAAGAACAAATCCGCAATGTTTGAAGCATCATGGGTTTTATGACAAGCTATAAAATGTGTCATCTTAGAGAATCTATCCACAACAACAAAAATAGAATCCCTCCCCTTCTTAGTCCTAGGCAACCCCAAAATAAAGTCCATAGAAATGTCAATCAAAGTTCTTTTTAAGAATAGCACGCAAAAGTGTTCCCAATTTCTATTGACAACTTCAGTTATTCCATCCGTTTGAGGATGACAAGTAGTAGAAAACAACAATTTTGTGCCAAGTTTAGCCCATAAAGTATTCCAAAATTAACTCAAGAATTTAACATCGCGACCAGAAACAATAGTCCTAGGCATGCCATGCAACCTAACGACTTCTCTAAAGAACAAATCCGCAATGTTTGAAGCATCATGGGTTTTATTACAAGCTATAAAATGTACCATCTTAGAGAATCTATCCACAACAACAAAAATAGAATCCCTCCCCTTCTTAGTCCTAGGCAACCCCAAAATAAAGTCCATTGAAATGTCAATCAAAGTTCTTTTTAAGAATAGCACGCAAAAGTGTTCCCAATTTCTATTGACAACTTCAGTTTTTCCATCCGTTTGAGGATGACAAGTAGTAGAAAACAACAATTTTGTGCCAAGTTTAGCCCATAAAGTATTCCAAAAGTAACTCAAGAATTTAACATCGCGAACAGAAACAATAGTCTTAGGCATGCCATGCAACCTAGCGACTTCTCTAAAGAACAAATCCGCAATGTTTGAAGCATCATGGGTTTTATGACAAGCTATAAAATGTGTCATCTTAGAGAATCTATCCACAACAACAAAAATAGAATACCTCCCCTTCTTAGTCCTATGCAACCCCAAAATAAAGTCCATAGAAATGTCAATCCAAGTTCTTTTTAAGAATAGCACGCAAAAGTGTTCCCAAAGTTCTATTGACAACTTCAGTTTGTCCATCCGTTTGAGCATGACGAGTAGTAGAAAACAACAATTTTGTGCCAAGTTTAGCCCATAAAGTATTCCAAAAGTAACTCAAGAATTTAACATCGCGACCAGAAACAATAGTCCTAGGCATGCCATGCAACCTAACGACTTCTTTAAAGAACAAATCCGCAATGTTTGAAGCATCATGGGTTTTATGACAAGCTATAAAATGTGCCATCTTAGAGAATCTATCCACAACAACAAAAATAGAATCCCTCCCTTCTTAGTCCTAGGCAACCCCAAAATAAAGTCCATAGAAATGTCAATCCAAGTTCTTTTTAAGAATAACACGCAAAAGTGTTCCCAATTTCTATTGACAACTTCAGTTTGTCCATCCGTTTGAGGATGACAAGTAGTAGAAAACAACAATTTTGTGCCAAGTTTAGCCCATAAAGTATTCCAAAAGTAACTCAAGAATTTAACATCGCGAACAGAAACAATAGTCCTAGGCATGCCATGCAACCTAGCGACTTCTCTAAAGAACAAATCCGCAATGTTTGAAGCATCATGGGTTTTATGACAAGCTATAAAATGTGTCATCTTAGAGAATCTATCCACAACAACAAAAATAGAATCCCTCCCCTTCTTAGTCCTATGCAACCCCAAAATAAAGTCCATAGAAATGTCAATCCAAGTTCTTTTTAAGAATAGCACGCAAAAGTGTTCCCAAAGTTCTATTGACAACTTCAGTTTGTCCATCCGTTTGAGCATGACGAGTAGTAGAAAACAACAATTTTGTGCCAAGTTTAGCCCATAAAGTATTCCAAAAGTAACTCAAGAATTTAACATCGCGACCAGAAACAATAGTCCTAGGCATGCCATGCAACCTAACGACTTCTCTAAAGAACAAATCCGCAATGTTTGAAGCATCATGGGTTTTATGACAAGCTATAAAATGTGCCATCTTAGAGAATCTATCCACAACAACAAAAATAGAATCCCTCCCCTTCTTAGTCCTAGGCAACCCCAAAATAAAGTCCATAGAAATGTCAATCAAAGTTCTTTTTAAGAATAGCACGCAAAAGTGTTCCCAATTTCTATTGACAACTTCAGTTTTTCCATCCGTTTGAGGATGACAAGTAGTAGAAAACAACAATTTTGTGCCAAGTTTAGCCCATAAAGTATTCCAAAATTAACTCAAGAATTTAACATCGCGACCAGAAACAATAGTCCTAGGCATGCCATGCAACCTAGCGACTTCTCTAAAGAACAAATCCGCAATGTTTGAAGCATCATGGGTTTTATGACAAGCTATAAAATGTGTCATCTTAGAGAATCTATCCACAACAACAAAAATAGAATCCCTCCCCTTCTTAGTCCTAGGCAACCCCAAAATAAAGTCCATAGAAATGTCAATCAAAGTTCTTTTTAAGAATAGCACGCAAAAGTGTTCCCAAAGTTCTATTGACAACTTCAGTTTGTCCATCCGTTTGAGCATGACGAGTAGTAGAAAACAACAATTTTGTGCCAAGTTTAGCCCATAAAGTATTCCAAAAGTAACTCAAGAATTTAACATCGCGACCAGAAACAATAGTCCTAGGCATGCCATGCAACCTAACGACTTCTTTAAAGAACAAATCCGCAATGTTTGAAGCATCATGGGTTTTATGACAAGCTATAAAATGTGTCATCTTAGAGAATCTATCCACAACAACAAAAATAGAATACCTCCCTTCTTAGTCCTATGCAACCCCAAAATAAAGTCCATAGAAATGTCAATCCAAGTTCTTTTTAAGAATAGCACGCAAAAGTGTTCCCAAAGTTCTATTGACAACTTCAGTTTGTCCATCCGTTTGAGCATGACGAGTAGTAGAAAACAACAATTTTGTGCCAAGTTTAGCCCATAAAGTATTCCAAAAGTAACTCAAGAATTTAACATCGCGACCAGAAACAATAGTCCTAGGCATGCCATGCAACCTAACGACTTCTCTAAAGAACAAATCCGCAATGTTTGAAGCATCATGGGTTTTATGACAAGCTATAAAATGTGCCATCTTAGAGAATCTATCCACAACAACAAAAATAGAATCCCTCCCCTTCTTAGTCCTAGGCAACCCCAAAATAAAGTCCATAGAAATGTCAATCAAAGTTCTTTTTAAGAATAGCACGCAAAAGTGTTCCCAATTTCTATTGACAACTTCAGTTTTTCCATCCGTTTGAGGATGACAAGTAGTAGAAAACAACTAATTTTGTGCCAAGTTTAGCCCATAAAGTATTCCAAAATTAACTCAAGAATTTAACATCGCGACCAGAAACAATAGTCCTAGGCATGCCATGCAACCTAACGACTTCTCTAAAGAACAAATCCGCAATGTTTGAAGCATCATGGGTTTTATGACAAGCTATAAAATGTGCCATCTTAGAGAATCTATCCACAACAACAAAAATAGAATCCCTCCCCTTCTTAGTCCTAGGCAACCCCAAAATAAAGTCCATAGAAATGTCAATCAAAGTTCTTTTTAAGAATAGCACGCAAAAGTGTTCCCAATTTCTATTGACAACTTCAGTTTTTCCATCCGTTTGAGGATGACAAGTAGTAGAAAACAACAATTTTGTGCCAAGTTTAGCCCATAAAGTATTCCAAAATTAACTCAAGAATTTAACATCGCGACCAGAAACAATAGTCCTAGGCATGCCATGCAACCTAACGACTTCTCTAAAGAACAAATTCGCAATGTTTGAAGCATCATGGGTTTTATGACAAGCTATAAAATGTACCATCTTAGAGAATCTATCCACAACAACAAAAATAGAATCCCTCCCCTTCTTAGTCCTAGGCAACCCCAAAATAAAGTCCATTGAAATGTCAATCAAAGTTCTTTTTAAGAATAGCACGCAAAAGTGTTCCCAATTTCTATTGACAACTTCAGTTTGTCCATCCGTTTGAGGATGACAAGAAGTAGAAAACAACAATTTTGTGCAAAGTTTAGCCCATAAAGTATTCCAAAAGTAACTCAAGAATTTAACATCGCGACCAGAAACAATAGTCCTAGGCATGCCATGCAACCTAGCGACTTCTCTAAAGAACAAGTCCGCAATGTTTGAAGCATCATCGGTTTTATGACAAGCTATAAAATGTGCCATCTTAGAGAATCTATCCACAACAACAAAAATAGAATCCCTCCCCTTCTTAGTCCTAGGCAACCCCAAAATAAAGTCCATAGAAATGTCAATCCAAGTTCTTTTTAAGAATAGCACGCAAAAGTGTTCCCAATTTCTATTGACAACTTCAGTTTGTCCATCCGTTTGAGGATGACAAGTAGTAGAAAACAACAATTTTGTGCCAAGTTTAGCCCATAAAGTATTCCAAAAGTAACTCAAGAATTTAACATCGCGACCAGAAACAATAGTCCTAGGCATGCCATGCAACCTAACGACTTCTCTAAAGAACAAATCCGCAATGTTTGAAGCATCATGGGTTTTATGACAAGCTATAAAATGTACCATCTTAGAGAATCTATCCACAACAACAAAAATAGAATCCCTCCCCTTCTTAGTCCTAGGCAACCCCAAAATAAAGTCCATAGAAATGTCAATCAAAGTTCTTTTTAAGAATAGCACGCAAAAGTGTTCCCAATTTCTATTGACAACTTCAGTTTGTCCATCCGTTTGAGGATGACAAGTAGTAGAAAACAACAATTTTGTGCCAAGTTTAGCCCATAAAGTATTCCAAAAGTAACTCAAGAATTTAACATCGCGACCAGAAACAATAGTCCTAGGCATGCCATGCAACCTAGCGACTTCTCTAAAGAACAAATCCGCAATGTTTGAAGCATCATCGGTTTTATGACAAGCTATAAAATGTGCCATCTTAGAGAATCTATCCACAACAACAAAAATAGAATCCCTCCCCTTCTTAGTCCTAGGCAACCCCAAAATAAAGTCCATAGAAATGTCAATCCAAGTTCTTTTTAAGAATAGCACGCAAAAGTGTTCCCAATTTCTATTGACAACTTCAGTTTGTCCATCCGTTTGAGGATGACAAGTAGTAGAAAACAACAATTTTGTGCCAAGTTTAGCCCATAAAGTATTCCAAAAGTAACTCAAGAATTTAACATCGCGAACAGAAACAATAGTCCTAGGCATGCCATGCAACCTAGCGACTTCTCTAAAGAACAAATCCGCAATGTTTGAAGCATCATGGGTTTTATGACAAGCTATAAATGTGTCATCTTAGAGAATCTATCCACAACAACAAAAATAGAATCCCTCCCCTTCTTAGTCCTATGCAACCCCAAAATAAAGTCCATAGAAATGTCAATCCAAGTTCTTTTTAAGAATAGCACGCAAAAGTGTTCCCAAGTTCTATTGACAACTTCAGTTTGTCCATCCGTTTGAGCATGACAAGTAGTAGAAAACAACAATTTTGTGCCAAGTTTAGCCCATAAAGTATTCCAAAAGTAACTCAAGAATTTAACATCGCGACCAGAAACAATAGTCCTAGGCATGCCATGCAACCTAACGACTTCTCTAAAGAACAAATCCGCAATGTTTGAAGCATCATGGGTTTTATGACAAGCTATAAAATGTGCCATCTTAGAGAATCTATCCACAACAACAAAAATAGAATCCCTCCCCTTCTTAGTCCTAGGCAACCCCAAAATAAAGTCCATAGAAATGTCAATCAAAGTTCTTTTTAAGAATAGCACGCAAAAGTGTTCCCAATTTCTATTGACAACTTCAGTTTTTCCATCCGTTTGAGGATGACAAGTAGTAGAAAACAATTATTTTGTGTCAAGTTTAGCCCATAAAGTATTCCAAAATTAACACAAGAATTTAACATCGCGACCAGAAACAATAGTCCTAGGCATGCCAAAACAACAAATCCGCAATGTTTGAAGCATCATGGGTTTTATGACAAGCTATAAAATGTGCCATCTTAGAGAATCTATCCACAACAACAAAAATAGAATACCTCCCCTTCTTAGTCCTATGCAACCCCAAAATAAAGTCCATAGAAATGTCAATCCAAGTTCTTTTTAATAATAGCACGCAAAAGTGTTCCCAAAGTTCTATTGACAACTTCAGTTTGTCCATCCGTTTGAGCATGACGAGTAGTAGAAAACAACAATTTTGTGCCAAGTTTAGCCCATACAGTATTCCAAAAGTAACTCAAGAATTTAACATCGCGACCAGAAACAATAGTCCTAGGCATGCCATGCAACCTAATGACTTCTCTAAAGAACAAGTCCGCAATGTTTGAAGCATCATCGGTTTTATGACAAGCTATAAAATGTGACATCTTAGAGAATCTATCCACAACAACAAAAATAGAATCCCTCCCTTCTTAGTCCTAGGCAACCCCAAAATAAAGTCCATAGAAATGTCAATCCAAGTTCTTTTTAAGAATAACACGCAAAAGTGTTCCCAATTTCTATTGACAACTTCAGTTTGTCCATCCGTTTGAGGATGACAAGTAGTAGAAAACAACAATTTTGTGCCAAGTTTAGCCCATAAAGTATTCCAAAAGTAACTCAAGAATTTAACATCGCGACCAGAAACAATAGTCCTAGGCATGCCATGCAACCTAGCGACTTCTCTAAAGAACAAGTCCGCAATGTTTGAAGCATCATCGGTTTTATGACAAGCTATAAAATGTGCCATCTTAGAGAATCTATCCACAACAACAAAAATAGAATCCCTCCCCTTCTTAGTCCTAGGCAACCCCAAAATAAAGTCCATAGAAATGTCAATCCAATGTTCTTTTTAAGAATAGCACGCAAAAGTGTTCCCAATTTCTATTGACAACTTCAGTTTGTCCATCCGTTTGAGGATGACAAGTAGTAGAAAACAACAATTTTGTGCCAAGTTTAGCCCATAAAGTATTCCAAAAGTAACTCAAGAATTTAACATCGCGAACAGAAACAATAGTCCTAGGCATGCCATGCAACCTAGCGACTTCTCTAAAGAACAAATCCGCAATGTTTGAAGCATCATGGGTTTTATGACAAGCTATAAAATGTGCCATCTTAGAGAATCTATCCACAACAACAAAAATAGAATCCCTCCCCTTCTTAGTCCTAGGCAACCCCAAAATAAAGTCCATAGAAATGTCAATCAAAGTTCTTTTTAAGAATAGCACGCAAAAGTGTTCCCAATTTCTATTGACAACTTCAGTTTTTCCATCCGTTTGAGGATGACAAGTAGTAGAAAACAACAATTTTGTGCCAAGTTTAGCCCATAAAGTATTCCAAAATTAACTCAAGAATTTAACATCGCGACCAGAAACAATAGTCCTAGGCATGCCATGCAACCTAACGACTTCTCTAAAGAACAAATCCGCAATGTTTGAAGCATCATGGGTTTTATGACAAGCTATAAAATGTACCATCTTAGAGAATCTATCCACAACAACAAAAATAGAATCCCTCCCCTTCTTAGTCCTAGGCAACCCCAAAATAAAGTCCATTGAAATGTCAATCAAAGTTCTTTTTAAGAATAGCACGCAAAAGTGTTCCCAATTTCTATTGACAACTTCAGTTTGTCCATCCGTTTGAGGATGACAAGTAGTAGAAAACAACAATTTTGTGCAAAGTTTAGCCCATAAAGTATTCCAAAAGTAACTCAAGAATTTAACATCGCGACCAGAAACAATAGTCCTAGGCATGCCATGCAACCTAGCGACTTCTCTAAAGAACAAGTCCGCAATGTTTGAAGCATCATCGGTTTTATGACAAGCTATAAAATGTGCCATCTTAGAGAATCTATCCACAACAACAAAAATAGAATCCCTCCCTTTCTTAGTCCTAGGCAACCCCAAAATAAAGTCCATAGAAATGTCAATCCATGTTCTTTTTAAGAATAGCACGCAAAAGTGTTCCCAATTTCTATTGACAACTTCAGTTTGTCCATCCGTTTGAGGATGACAAGTAGTAGAAAACAACAATTTTGTGCCAAGTTTAGCCCATAAAGTATTCCAAAAGTAACTCAAGAATTTAACATCGCGAACAGAAACAATAGTCTTAGGCATGCCATGCAACCTAGCGACTTCTCTAAAGAACAAATCCGCAATGTTTGAAGCATCATGGGTTTTATGACAAGCTATAAAATGTGTCATCTTAGAGAATCTATCCACAACAACAAAAATAGAATACCTCCCCTTCTTAGTCCTATGCAACCCCAAAATAAAGTCCATAGAAATGTCAATCCAAGTTCTTTTTAAGAATAGCACGCAAAAGTGTTCCCAAAGTTCTATTGACAACTTCAGTTTGTCCATCCGTTTGAGCATGACGAGTAGTAGAAAACAACAATTTTGTGCCAAGTTTAGCCCATAAAGTATTCCAAAAGTAACTCAAGAATTTAACATCGCGACCAGAAACAATAGTCCTAGGCATGCCATGCAACCTAACGACTTCTCTAAAGAACAAATCCGCAATGTTTGAAGCATCATGGGTTTTATGACAAGCTATAAAATGTGCCATCTTAGAGAATCTATCCACAACAACAAAAATAGAATCCCTCCCCTTCTTAGTCCTAGGCAACCCCAAAATAAAGTCCATAGAAATGTCAATCAAAGTTCTTTTTAAGAATAGCACGCAAAAGTGTTCCCAATTTCTATTGACAACTTCAGTTTGTCCACCCGTTTGAGGATGACAAGTAGTAGAAAACAACAATTTTGTGCCAAGTTTAGCCCATAAAGTATTCCAAAAGTAACTCAAGAATTTAACATCGCGAACAGAAACAATAGTCTTAGGCATGCCATGCAACCTAGCGACTTCTCTAAAGAACAAATCCGCAATGTTTGAAGCATCATGGGTTTTATGACAAGCTATAAAATGTGCCATCTTAGAGAATCTATCCACAACAACAAAAATAGAATCCCTCCCCTTCTTAGTCCTAGGCAACCCCAAAATAAAGTCCATAGAATGTCAATCAAAGTTCTTTTAAGAATAGCATCAGTCTATCAACATCCACACAGATGCCAGAGAAAAAACATCACAACCTCTACACAATCGCCTTCAGCACAAGACACGCAAATAAAAAGGAAGGACAGCGAGTACTGAGCTTGGCGGGAACCCTCCCTGGTCATATCTTTCCTTAGTCATCGACAAAGATACGACCCTTGCACCTTCTCCGGGCAGCTCCTTTAGGACAATCTCTGGAAATTATGGCCTGGCAGGCGCACAACGGATAGGCCCAGAACCGAGAGCCAAATCTTACACGCTCCAGATGGGGTCGGCTAACACTTGGGACACACGGATCTCTCAGACTCAGACGGAGCAAACTGGCCGCTGACGGTGGCCTAGGGACTCTGATCCACCTTGGCCCCTTCCCCTGAATCGATCCTGCCACGCTGACCATGAAACTCTGGCCTCTCGCATACCTAGACTGGTGCCTCGCCTGCCTCTCCCTGGCGATATCCTTCTCGTCCTGCTCTGCTAGCAACGCCTTGGACACCAATCTCCTTGAAAGTAACAGCCTTGGACATATTGATGTCACGCCTGATCTCCGCTCTAAGGCCTCGAATATGAAGTGAGGCCTTATCTATCTTATCATGGTAGGCAATGTGACGGAGCAAATAGGCAACCATCCTCGATACGTGAGAATATACTCATCCACGTTCAAAAGCTCCCCTGACGAAGCCTACAGAACTCTGTAACCTTCCTCGCTCGCACGTGCATCAGGAAGTGAATGTCGTAGAAAAGATCAGTAAAATCAGACCACTTCAAGTAGAAACATCAATGTGACCACCTTGGTCGATTTCCACCACCAAACGTGCAGCTTAACCAGCATAACAAAACAGCACAACTGATACGATCTCTGTCCTCATAGTGGAGATGATCAAAAAATCGCCTCCAAAGCCCTTGACCCCACTCTAGCAGCTAAAAAGGATTCGGAGGCTGTGCTGGAAAATCGGGTGGAATCCATCCTCTTAAACGGCCAGAACAGATAGCATCGAACCAACAATGCAGCTGGAGCAAAACATTGCCCTCACCTTGGCATCTGCCCTGGCAGCTCCTTGCAGTCCTAAGCAACTGCTGGATCTGATCACTGTGAACCTTGCCTGGCTCCTTCCGTAACTTGCCGACACTCGTCGACAACTCTCGAGGACGAACTATCCTCTCCCTCTGACGCCGTACCTAGGAGGAATCCTATACTCGGACAATGCTCACAAGACACACCAATCAATATCCCCTACATAAACAATAGATAGATGCAAAGAAAACATTACCCGGACAGTTAGAAAGTAGACCGAAGTTCATATGGCTTGGTCCGAAGAACCCCGCTCTGATACCCTAAATGTGGCACCCTGTACCTCTTTTAAAATAATACGACCAGCGGAAATTAAAAATTTGTTTTCAAAATATACGGAAGGAGTTTCAAAAACATTAGTTTTAAATATCTTTACAAAATTAAATACAGGATATTTAAATGACATAACAAAAACAAAACAATCATTCCTATGATCATGCCAAAATCCTCCTTCCACGGTGATGCATATGACCCCAAATTCCACAGTCAACGTCCCGGGGCACCACTCTGATATGCATTCACAGGGAAAATAACTGAAATGAGAATAAAATCTCAGCAAGTGGAAACTCTTATATAACAATCAACAATATCTCTGCTAAAACATCTCTTTGAAATCATAAATACATCAACTCTTGAACGTAACTCTGAATCTCAATAACATAGCAATAGCAATAAATATGATGTATTCTCTTTTGCTCTGGGGATTGATATAAATAGTATCCCTCTCTGGGGGTTGATCGTATCCCAAATCGATAGAAATACCGAGTTCAACTCTGAGGGCATATAAGCCTCTGGGCGATGATCATCTATATTGCATGCAATCTTGACTATGTATTTTATCAATCCGAAAACATTTAAACTCTCTATGGATTTAACAGAATCACTTTGAACTCATATATCTTTTGTATTACCTGTAATCAATAATGAGACATTACAATGCCTCCATACATATAACAAAAAAATACATACTTAAGATCAAATGAAAGGGGAATAACACAATAAACTCTTTGAAAAACTACATATATAATAATGTGAGCACAAAAAGGAATGCAAATTCCACGTACAAACCACAACAACCACCTCACTTAGCTCTGATCACCACCTACAACAAATAATCCCACAAATAACCACCAATATCAACTAAATATCAAGATTACAGCTAATAATCCATAAATCCACTTTGAAACAACCAATCTAAACAACTCTTAATTTACTAACCTTAACAGAATCCACCAAAAACTTACCCAAGCTCCTCAGCACAAGGAGAACGTGAACTCAAGTCGAATTCCAAACAAACGCTTTGAATCGAAGATAGGAATGTGAATGAAATGCACTCAAAAACCATAAAAAATGGAGAGAAATGTCGAGAATGAAGGAGAGAAGAAAGGAATAAAAAGCATGGGCCAACCACTCCAAAAAAGTAGCTAAAAACTCAGACCATACCTTCACGCGGGTGCGCCAACACACGGACGCGGGTGCGCTATGGTTACGGCAATCTCAAAAATTCTGGTGGAACACTACCACCGAGGGGTGTGCGGCACTTGCAAGAGCGCGGGTGCGGTCTCTACCGCCGGGGGACCCCCCCCCCGGGTCCTCTACAACCCGCCGCGGTCGTTTTGCGGTGTGCTCCCGGCCTTTCAACTCCAAAAAAATAGCACAGTGCAGCGGGGGCATCTCCTCTCTAAGAGCGCGGGTGCACTCTACTCACGCAAAACACTATTCCCAAAGAAACCTAAAATCGAACCGAAACGCTGAAAAGAACAACCACACAACAACTAAATACCTAACTAAAATAATAACCAATAATACTAAGCCCCCCAACCACCACAACTATAATAATCTAATCAAATATCCCAAATAACAAACGAAAACTTAAATCGCTACCGTACACGGGCTCGGCTATTACAGAGAATCTATTACAACAACAAAAATAGAATCCCTCCCCTTCTTAGTCCTAGGCAACCCCAAAATAACAGTCCATAGAAATGTCAATTCCAACGTTCTTTTTTAAGAATAGCACGCAAAAGTGTTCCCAATTTCTATTGAACAACTTCAGTTTGTCCACCCGTTTGAGGATGGACAAGTAGTAGAAAACAACAATTTGTGCCAAGTTTAGCCCATAAAGTATTCCAAAAAGTAACTCAAGAATTTAACATCGCGAACAGAAACAATAGTCTAGGCATGCATGCAACCTAGCGACTTCTCTAAAGAACAAATCCGCAATGTTTGAAGCATCATGGGTTTTATGACAAGCTATAAAATGTGTCATCTTAGAGAATCTATCCACAACAACAAAATAGAATCCCTCCCCTTCTTAGTCCTAGGCAACCCCAAAATAAAGTCCATAGAATGTCAATCAAAGTTCTTTTTAAGAATAGCACGCAAAAGTGTTCCAATTTCTATTGACAACTTCAGTTTTGTCCATCCGTTTGAGGATGACAAGTAGTAGAAAACAACAATTTTGTGCCAAGTTTAGCCCATAAAGTATTCCAAAAGTAACTCAAGAATTTAACATCGCGACCAGAAACAATAGTCCTAGGCATGCCATGCAACCTAACGACTTCTCTAAAGAACAAATCCGCAATGTTTGAAGCATCATGGGTTTTATGACAAGCTATAAAATGTGCCATCTTAGAGAATCTATCCACAACAACAAAAATAGAATCCCTCCCCTTCTTAGTCCTAGGCAACCCCAAAATAAAGTCCATAGAAATGTCAATCAAAGTTCTTTTTAAGAATAGCACGCAAAAGTGTTCCCAATTTCTATTGACAACTTCAGTTTTTCCATCCGTTTGAGGATGACAAGTAGTAGAAAACAACAATTTTGTGCCAAGTTTAGCCCATAAAGTATTCCAAAAGTAACTCAAGAATTTAACATCGCGACCAGAAACAATAGTCCTAGGCATGCCATGCAACCTAACGACTTCTCTAAAGAACAAATCCGCAATGTTTGAAGCATCATGGGTTTTATGACAAGCTATAAAATGTGCCATCTTAGAGAATCTATCCACAACAACAAAAATAGAATCCCTCCCCTTCTTAGTCCTAGGCAACCCCAAAATAAAGTCCATAGAAATGTCAATCAAGTTCTTTTTAAGAATAGCACGCAAAAGTGTTCCCAATTTCTATTGACAACTTCAGTTTGTCCATCCGTTTGAGGATGACAAGTAGTAGAAAACAACAATTTTGTGCCAAGTTTAGCCCATAAAGTATTCCAAAAGTAACTCAAGAATTTAACATCGCGACCAGAAACAATAGTCCTAGGCATGCCATGCAACCTAGCGACTTCTCTAAAGAACAAATCCGCAATGTTTGAAGCATCATGGGTTTTATGACAAGCTATAAAATGTGCCATCTTAGAGAATCTATCCACAACAACAAAAATAGAATCCCTCCCCTTCTTAGTCCTAGGCAACCCCAAAATAAAGTCCATAGAAATGTCAATCCAAGTTCTTTTTAAGAATAGCACGCAAAAGTGTTCCCAATTTCTATTGACAACTTCAGTTTGTCCATCCGTTTGAGGATGACAAGTAGTAGAAAACAACAATTTTGTGCCAAGTTTAGCCCATAAAGTATTCCAAAAGTAACTCAAGAATTTAACATCGCGACCAGAAACAATAGTCCTAGGCATGCCATGCAACCTAACGACTTCTCTAAAGAACAAATCCGCAATGTTTGAAGCATCATGGGTTTTATGACAAGCTATAAAATGTGCCATCTTAGAGAATCTATCCACAACAACAAAAATAGAATCCCTCCCCTTCTTAGTCCTAGGCAACCCCAAAATAAAGTCCATAGAAATGTCAATCCAAGTTCTTTTTAAGAATAGCACGCAAAAGTGTTCCCAATTTCTATTGACAACTTCAGTTTGTCCATCCGTTTGAGGATGACAAGTAGTAGAAAACAACAATTTTGTGCCAAGTTTAGCCCATAAAGTATTCCAAAAGTAACTCAAGAATTTAACATCGCGACCAGAAACAATAGTCCTAGGCATGCCATGCAACCTAGCGACTTCTCTAAAGAACAAATCCGCAATGTTTGAAGCATCATGGGTTTTATGACAAGCTATAAAATGTGCCATCTTAGAGAATCTATCCACAACAACAAAAATAGAATCCCTCCCCTTCTTAGTCCTAGGCAACCCCAAAATAAAGTCCATAGAAATGTCAATCAAGTTCTTTTTAAGAATAGCACGCAAAAGTGTTCCCAATTTCTATTGACAACTTCAGTTTGTCCATCCGTTTGAGGATGACAAGTAGTAGAAAACAACAATTTTGTGCCAAGTTTAGCCCATAAAGTATTCCAAAAGTAACTCAAGAATTTAACATCGCGACCAGAAACAATAGTCCTAGGCATGCCATGCAACCTAACGACTTCTCTAAAGAACAAATCCGCAATGTTTGAAGCATCATGGGTTTTATGACAAGCTATAAAATGTGTCATCTTAGAGAATCTATCCACAACAACAAAAATAGAATCCCTCCCCTTCTTAGTCCTAGGCAACCCCAAAATAAAGTCCATAGAAATGTCAATCCAAGTTCTTTTTAAGAATAGCACGCAAAAGTGTTCCCAAGTTCTATTGACAACTTCAGTTTGTCCATCCGTTTGAGGATGACAAGTAGTAGAAAACAACAATTTTGTGCCAAGTTTAGCCCATAAAGTATTCCAAAAGTAACTCAAGAATTTAACATCGCGACCAGAAACAATAGTCCTAGGCATGCCATGCAACCTAACGACTTCTCTAAAGAACAAATCCGCAATGTTTGAAGCATCATCGGTTTTATGACAAGCTATAAAATGTGCCATCTTAGAGAATCTATCCACAACAACAAAAATAGAATCCCTCCCCTTCTTAGTCCTAGGCAACCCCAAAATAAAGTCCATAGAAATGTCAATCCAAGTTCTTTTTAAGAATAGCACGCAAAAGTGTTCCCAAAGTTCTATTGACAACTTCAGTTTGTCCATCCGTTTGAGGATGACAAGTAGTAGAAAACAACAATTTTGTGCCAAGTTTAGCCCATAAAGTCTTCCAAAAGTAACTCAAGAATTTAACATCGCGACCAGAAACAATAGTCCTAGGCATGCCATGCAACCTAACGACTTCTCTAAAGAACAAATCCGCAATGTTTGAAGCATCATGGGTTTTATGACAAGCTATAAAATGTGCCATCTTAGAGAATCTATCCACAACAACAAAAATAGAATCCCTCCCCTTCTTAGTCCTAGGCAACCCCAAATAAAGTCCATAGAAATGTCAATCCAAGTTCTTTTTAAGAATAGCACGCAAAAGTGTTCCCAATTTCTATTGACAACTTCAGTTTGTCCATCCGTTTGAGGATGACAAGTAGTAGAAAACAACAATTTTGTGCCAAGTTTAGCCCATAAAGTATTCCAAAAGTAACTCAAGAATTTAACATCGCGACCAGAAACAATAGTCCTAGGCATGCCATGCAACCTAACGACTTCTCTAAAGAACAAATCCGCAATGTTTGAAGCATCATGGGTTTTATGACAAGCTATAAAATGTGTCCATCTTAGAGAATCTATCCACAACAACAAAAATAGAATCCCTCCCCTTCTTAGTCCTAGGCAACCCCAAAATAAAGTCCATAGAAATGTCAATCCAAGTTCTTTTTAAGAATAGCACGCAAAAGTGTTCCCAAGTTCTATTGACAACTTCAGTTTGTCCATCCGTTTGAGGATGACAAGTAGTAGAAAACAACAATTTTGTGCCAAGTTTAGCCCATAAAGTATTCCAAAAGTAACTCAAGAATTTAACATCGCGACCAGAAACAATAGTCCTAGGCATGCCATGCAACCTAAGCGACTTCTCTAAAGAACAAATCCGCAATGTTTGAAGCATCATGGGTTTTATGACAAGCTATAAAATGTGCCATCTTAGAGAATCTATCCACAACAACAAAAATAGAATCCCTCCCCTTCTTAGTCCTAGGCAACCCCAAAATAAAGTCCATAGAAATGTCAATCCAAGTTCTTTTTAAGAATAGCACGCAAAAGTGTTCCCAATTTCTATTGACAACTTCAGTTTGTCCATCCGTTTGAGGATGACAAGTAGTAGAAAACAACAATTTTGTGCCAAGTTTAGCCCATAAAGTATTCCAAAAGTAACTCAAGAATTTAACATCGCGACCAGAAACAATAGTCCTAGGCATGCCATGCAACCTAACGACTTCTCTAAAGAACAAATCCGCAATGTTTGAAGCATCATCGGTTTTATGACAAGCTATAAAATGTGTCATCTTAGAGAATCTATCCACAACAACAAAATAGAATCCCTCCCCTTCTTAGTCCTAGGCAACCCCAAAATAAAGTCCATAGAAATGTCAATCAAGTTCTTTTTAAGAATAGCACGCAAAAGTGTTCCCAAGTTCTATTGACAACTTCAGTTTGTCCATCCGTTTGAGGATGACAAGTAGTAGAAAACAACAATTTTGTGCCAAGTTTAGCCCATAAAGTATTCCAAAAGTAACTCAAGAATTTAACATCGCGACCAGAAACAATAGTCCTAGGCATGCCATGCAACCTAACGACTTCTCTAAAGAACAAATCCGCAATGTTTGAAGCATCATGGGTTTTATGACAAGCTATAAAATGTGCCATCTTAGAGAATCTATCCACAACAACAAAAATAGAATCCCTCCCCTTCTTAGTC
This sequence comes from Primulina eburnea, assembly GCF_022965805.1. Classification (NCBI taxonomy): domain Eukaryota; kingdom Viridiplantae; phylum Streptophyta; class Magnoliopsida; order Lamiales; family Gesneriaceae; genus Primulina; species Primulina eburnea. The sequence continues at coordinate 84,929 of NW_027331239.1, forward strand.
CTAGGCAACCCCAAAATAAAGTCCATAGAAATGTCAATCCAAGTTCTTTTTAAGAATAGCACGCAAAAGTGTTCCCAATTTCTATTGACAACTTCAGTTTGTCCATCCGTTTGAGGATGACAAGTAGTAGAAAACAACAATTTTGTGCCAAGTTTAGCCCATAAAGTATTCCAAAAGTAACTCAAGAATTTAACATCGCGACCAGAAACAATAGTCCTAGGCATGCCATGCAACCTAACGACTTCTCTAAAGAACAAATCCGCAATGTTTGAAGCATCATCGGTTTTATGACAAGCTATAAAATGTGCCATCTTAGAGAATCTATCCACAACAACAAAAATAGAATCCCTCCCCTTCTTAGTCCTAGGCAACCCCAAAATAAAGTCCATAGAAATGTCAATCCAAGTTCTTTTTAAGAATAGCACGCAAAAGTGTTCCCAAAGTTCTATTGACAACTTCAGTTTGTCCATCCGTTTGAGGATGACAAGTAGTAGAAAACAACAATTTTGTGCCAAGTTTAGCCCATAAAGTATTCCAAAAGTAACTCAAGAATTTAACATCGCGACCAGAAACAATAGTCCTAGGCATGCCATGCAACCTAACGACTTCTCTAAAGAACAAATCCGCAATGTTTGAAGCATCATCGGTTTTATGACAAGCTATAAAATGTGCCATCTTAGAGAATCTATCCACAACAACAAAAATAGAATCCCTCCCCTTCTTAGTCCTAGGCAACCCCAAAATAAAGTCCATAGAAATGTCAATCCAAGTTCTTTTTAAGAATAGCACGCAAAAGTGTTCCCAAAGTTCTATTGACAACTTCAGTTTGTCCATCCGTTTGAGGATGACAAGTAGTAGAAAACAACAATTTTGTGCCAAGTTTAGCCCATAAAGTATTCCAAAAGTAACTCAAGAATTTAACATCGCGACCAGAAACAATAGTCCTAGGCATGCCATGCAACCTAACGACTTCTCTAAAGAACAAATCCGCAATGTTTGAAGCATCATCGGTTTTATGACAAGCTATAAAATGTGCCATCTTAGAGAATCTATCCACAACAACAAAAATAGAATCCCTCCCCTTCTTAGTCCTAGGCAACCCCAAATAAAGTCCATAGAAATGTCAATCCAAGTTCTTTTTAAGAATAGCACGCAAAAGTGTTCCCAAAGTTCTATTGACAACTTCAGTTTGTCCATCCGTTTGAGGATGACAAGTAGTAGAAAACAACAATTTTGTGCCAAGTTTAGCCCATAAAGTATTCCAAAAGTAACTCAAGAATTTAACATCGCGACCAGAAACAATAGTCCTAGGCATGCCATGCAACCTAACGACTTCTCTAAAGAACAAATCCGCAATGTTTGAAGCATCATCGGTTTTATGACAAGCTATAAAATGTGCCATCTTAGAGAATCTATCCACAACAACAAAAATAGAATCCCTCCCCTTCTTAGTCCTAGGCAACCCCAAAATAAAGTCCATAGAAATGTCAATCCAAGTTCTTTTTAAGAATAGCACGCAAAAGTGTTCCCAAGTTCTATTGACAACTTCAGTTTGTCCATCCGTTTGAGGATGACAAGTAGTAGAAAACAACAATTTTGTGCCAAGTTTAGCCCATAAAGTATTCCAAAAGTAACTCAAGAATTTAACATCGCGACCAGAAACAATAGTCCTAGGCATGCCATGCAACCTAACGACTTCTCTAAAGAACAAATCCGCAATGTTTGAAGCATCATCGGTTTTATGACAAGCTATAAATGTGCCATCTTAGAGAATCTATCCACAACAACAAAAATAGAATCCCTCCCCTTCTTAGTCCTAGGCAACCCCAAAATAAAGTCCATAGAAATGTCAATCCAAGTTCTTTTTAAGAATAGCACGCAAAAGTGTTCCCAAGTTCTATTGACAACTTCAGTTTGTCCATCCGTTTGAGGATGACAAGTAGTAGAAAACAACAATTTTGTGCCAAGTTTAGCCCATAAAGTATTCCAAAAGTAACTCAAGAATTTAACATCGCGACAGAAACAATAGTCCTAGGCATGCCATGCAACCTAGCGACTTCTCTAAAGAACAAATCCGCAATGTTTGAAGCATCATCGGTTTTATGACAAGCTATAAAATGTGCCATCTTAGAGAATCTATCCACAACAACAAAAATAGAATCCCTCCCCTTCTTAGTCCTAGGCAACCCCAAAATAAAGTCCATAGAAATGTCAATCCAAGTTCTTTTTAAGAATAGCACGCAAAGTGTTCCCAAAGTTCTATTGACAACTTCAGTTTGTCCATCCGTTTGAGGATGACAAGTAGTAGAAAACAACAATTTTGTGCCAAGTTTAGCCCATAAAGTATTCCAAAAGTAACTCAAGAATTTAACATCGCGACCAGAAACAATAGTCCTAGGCATGTCCATGCAACCTAACGACTTCTCTAAAGAACAAATCCGCAATGTTTGAAGCATCATCGGTTTTATGACAAGCTATAAAATGTGCCATCTTAGAGAATCTATCCACAACAACAAAAATAGAATCCCTCCCCTTCTTAGTCCTAGGCAACCCCAAAATAAAGTCCATAGAAATGTCAATCCAAGTTCTTTTTAAGAATAGCACGCAAAAGTGTTCCCAATTTCTATTGACAACTTCAGTTTGTCCATCCGTTTGAGCATGACAAGTAGTAGAAAACAACAATTTTGTGCCAAGTTTAGCCCATAAAGTATTCCAAAAGTAACTCAAGAATTTAACATCGCGACCAGAAACAATAGTCCTAGGCATGCCATGCAACCTAGCGACTTCTCTAAAGAACAAATCCGCAATGTTTGAAGCATCATGGGTTTTATGACAAGCTATAAAATGTACCATCTTAGAGAATCTATCCACAACAACAAAAATAGAATCCCTCCCCTTCTTAGTCCTAGGCAACCCCAAAATAAAGTCCATAGAAATGTCAATCAAAGTTCTTTTTAAGAATAGCACGCAAAAGTGTTCCCAATTTCTATTGACAACTTCAGTTTGTCCATCCGTTTGAGGATGACAAGTAGTAGAAAACAACAATTTTGTGCAAGTTAGCCCATAAAGTATTCCAAAAGTAACTCAAGAATTTAACATCGCGACCAGAAACAATAGTCCTAGGCATGCCATGCAACCTAGCGACTTCTCTAAAGAACAAAGTCCGCAATGTTTGAAGCATCATCGGTTTTATGACAAGCTATAAAATGTGCCATCTTAGAGAATCTATCCACAACAACAAAAATAGAATCCCTCCCCTTCTTAGTCCTAGGCAACCCCAAAATAAAGTCCATAGAAATGTCAATCAAGTTCTTTTTAAGAATAGCACGCAAAAGTGTTCCCAAAGTTCTATTGACAACTTCAGTTTGTCCATCCGTTTGAGTATGACAAGTAGTAGAAAACAACAATTTTGTGCCAAGTTTAGCCCATAAAGTATTCCAAAAGTAACTCAAGAATTTAACATCGCGACCAGAAACAATAGTCCTAGGCATGCCATGCAACCTAGCGACTTCTTTAAAGAACAAATCCGCAATGTTTGAAGCATCATCGGTTTTATGACAAGCTATAAAATGTGCATCTTAGAGAATCTATCCACAACAACAAAATAGAATCCCTCCCCTTCTTAGTCCTAGGCAACCCCAAAATAAAGTCCATAGAAATGTCAATCCAAGTTCTTTTTAAGAATAGCACGCAAAAGTGTTCCCAAAGTTCTATTGACAACTTCAGTTTGTCCATCCGTTTGAGGATGACAAGTAGTAGAAAACAACAATTTTGTGCCAAGTTTAGCCCATAAAGTATTCCAAAAGTAACTCAAGAATTTAACATCGCGACCAGAAACAATAGTCCTAGGCATGCCATGCAACCTAACGACTTCTCTAAAGAACAAATCCGCAATGTTTGAAGCATCATCGGTTTTATGACAAGCTATAAATGTGCCATCTTAGAGAATCTATCCACAACAACAAAATAGAATCCCTCCCCTTCTTAGTCCTAGGCAACCCCAAAATAAAGTCCATAGAAATGTCAATCCAAGTTCTTTTTAAGAATAGCACGCAAAAGCGGCACTGCAAGCCAGCGCGGGTGCGGTCTATACCGCGGGGGCGGTCTCTACAACGCCGTCTGGTGCAGGTGTGCTCCGGCACTTCAAACTCCAAAAATAGCACAGTGCACCGCTGGGGGGGGGGCCCCCCCCCCACTCCTCTAAGAGCGCGGTGTGCACTCTACTCACGGCAAAACACTATTCCAAAGCAACTAAAATCGAACCGAACGCTGAAACGAACAAACCAACAACAACTCAAATTTTTTTTTTTTTTTCACTCAAATAAATTAATAACCACTTAATACTAAAGCCCAAAACACAACTTATAATCATCTAATCAAATATCCCTAAATAACAACGAAACTTAAATCGTACCGTATACACCGGGCTCGGCTATTACAATCTTCCCCCCTTTAAGGGAATTTCGTCCGCGGAAATTGACGTTCACGGCACGAACAACTCAGGATACTTCTCTCTCATCTCATCCTCTGGTTTCCCACGTAGCCTCCTCTATTCAAATGTTCCCTCCAAAGGAACTTTGACAATGGCCGATCTCTTTGTTCCTCAGAACTCTAACTGTGCGATCCAAAATCTGAATCGGAATCTCTTGATACGTCAAATTCGGCGTCAAGTCCAATGGCTCGTGGCGAAGAACATGGGAAGGATCTGCAACATACTTCCTGAGCATCGATACGTGAAACACATTATGAACTCTGTCAAGATCTGGAGGTAGGGCTAATCTGTAGGCTCTGTCACCAACTCTGTCCAAAATCTCGAATGGACCAATGAATCTCGGACTCAACTTGCCCTTCTTACCAAATCTCATCACACCCTTGAGAGGTGCTATCTTCAGAAATACATGGTCGCCAACCTCGAACTGCAAAGGTCTACGACGAACATCTGCATAGCTCTTCTGTCTGGACTGGGCAGTCTTCATCCTTTCTCTGATAACAGCAACAACATCGGCAGTCTGCTGGACCAACTCTGGTCCCAACATCTTCCTCTCACCAACCTCGTCCCAATACAAGGGAGATCTGCACTTCCTGCCATAAAGTGCCTCATACGGTGCCATGCCAATCGTCGCCTGGTAGCTATTATTATAAGTGAACTCAACCAAAGGCAACAAAGAATCCCAGCTACCTGGAAAGTCTATCGTACAAGCTCTGAGCATATCCTCAACAATCTGAATAACTCTCTCTGACTGACCATCACTCTGAGGATGATAGGCTGTACTGAACGCTAACCGCGAACCCATAGCTCTGTGTAAACTCTTCCAAAACTCTGAAGTAAATCTAGGGTCACGATCAGACACGATCGACACAGGGACACCATGAAGTCTGACAATCTCTGCAATGTAGTCCTTGGCATACTGATTCATCGAATACGTCGTCTTGACTGGAAGAAAATGCGCTGACTTAGTCAATCGATCAACGATAACCCAAATAGAATTGAAACCTCTCTGCACTCTGGGAAGGACCAGTCACGAAATCCATCGTAATATGCTCCCACTTCCACTGAGGAATCGGCAACGACAACAATGTCCCAGCAGGTCTCTGGTGCTCAATCTTCACCTGCTGACAAGTAAGACACTGAGAAATGAACACGGCAACATCCTTCTTCATACCTGGCCACCAGTAGAGTCGACGAAGATCCTGATACATCTTCGTACTGCCTGGATGAATCGAATAAGGTGCGGTATGAGCCTCTGTCAAGACATCTCTGCGAATATCGTCACCAGAAGGAACACAAATACGACCTCTGAAAGTCACCAAACCATCACCATTCAAGGCGAACTCTGAATTACCTCTAATCTCTGCTCTATCTCTCAACTCTGTCAGCTGAACATCAGTCGACTGCTCTCTACGGATCCTGTCCGTCAAAGAAGATCGAATAACCAACGCTGAAAGACGAGCAATGGTGCCTGGAATCACCAGATCAATCTCCTCTCTCTGCAAATCCATCAGCAACGGTCTCTGAACCAAAGAACTCAATGAAGCACTCGACTTACGACTCAAAGCATCAGCCACAACATTCGCCTTCCCTGGGTGATAACTGATAGTCACATCGTAATCTTTGACCAGCTCTAACCACCTCCTCTGCCGCATATTGAGCTCTTTCTGCGAAAACAGATACTTCAAACTCTTGTGGTCTGTGAAAATCTCACACTTTTCGCCATACAAGTAGTGTCTCCAAATCTTCAGGGCGAAAACCACAGCTGCCAACTCTAAATCATGCGTCGGATAAATCTTCTCATAATCCTTCAACTGGCGAGAAGCATAGGCAATGACCTTACCTCTCTGCATCAACACTGCACCGAGACCCTTCTTCGACGCATCAGTATAGACAACAAAGTCCTCTGAACCACAAGGCAAAGAAAGAACAGGAGCCGTCGTCAATCTATCCTTCAACTCCTGAAATGCACTCTGGCAATCTAAAGACCACTCGAACTTCACAGTCTTCCTTGTCAGATTGGACAATGGCAGGGCAATCTTGGAAAAATCCAAAATGAAACGACGATAATAACCCGCCAAACCAAGGAAACTGCGTACCTCTGAAACAGTCGTAGGAATAGGCCACTTCTGAATCGCCTCTATCTTCATCGGATCAACAGCAATGCCATCCCTCGAAACGACATGGCCTAGGAAAGAAATCTGATCCAGCCAAAACTCACACTTCTTCAACTTGGCAAACAACCTCCGCTCTCTCAGCAACTGGAGCACAACTCTGAGATGCTCTGAATGAAGCTCTCTGGTCTTGGAATAGATCAAGATATCGTCGATAAAGACAATGACGAAGCTATCCAAATACGGCTTGAACACACGGTTCATCAGGTCCATGAAGACAGAAGGGGCATTGGTCAAACCAAAAGACATCACGAGAAACTCAAAGTGACCATACCTGGTCCTGAAAGCCGTCTTAGGGATATCGGACTCCCTAACCTTCAATTGATAGTAGCCAGACCGAAGATCAATCTTCGAGAAAACAGTGGCACCCTGAAGTTGGTCAAACAAATCATCTATCCGAGGCAACGAATACTTGTTCTTGATCGTCACTTTGTTAAGCTCCCTGTAGTCGATACACAGACGCAAAGAACCATCCTTCTTCTTAACAAATAGAACCGGAGCTCCCCAAGGCGAAGAACTCGGACGAATGAAACCCTTATCTAGAAGATCCTGCAACTGCGTCTTCAACTCTTTCATCTCGGTAGGAGCCATCCTATACGGAGCCTTAGAAATAGGAACCGTACCTGGAGCAAGATCAATGACAAACTCTACATCTCTATCCGGCGGCAAACCCGGAACATCATCCTCAAACACATCCGTAAACTCCCTCACCACATCAATATCATCAAAATTCAACTTAATCAGTCTATCAACATCCACAACAGATGCCAGAAAAACATCACAACCTCTACACAATAGCCTCTCAGCATCAAGACACGAAATAAAAGGAAGGACCAGCGAAGTACCTGAGCTGGCGAGAACTCCTCCCTGGTCATCATCTTCCTTAGTCATCGAAAAGATACGACCCTGCACCTTCTCCTGGCTAGCTCCTTTAGGACAATCTCTGGAAATATGGCCTGGCATGCCACAACGATAGCAAGAACGAGAGCCAAATCTACACTCTCCACGATGGGGTCTGCTACACTTGGGACACAAGGATCTCTCAGAATCAGACGGAGCAACTGGCGCTGACGGTGGCCTAGGACTCTGATCCACCTTGCCCTTCCCCTTGAATCGATCTCTGCCACGCTGACCTGAACTCTGGCCTCTCTGCATACTAGCCTGGTGCCTCGCCTGCCTCTCCCTGGCGATATCCTTCTCGTCCTGCTCTGCTAGCAACGCCTTGGACACAATCTCCTTGAAAGTAACAGCCTTGGACATATTGATGTCACGCCTGATCTCCGCTCTAAGGCCTCGAATGAAGTGAGCGCCTTTATCTTTATCACTGGTAGCAATGTACGGAGCAAATAGGCAACCCTCCTCGAACTTGAGAATATACTCATCCACGTTCAAGCTCCCCTGACGAAGCTCCAAGAACTCTGTAACCTTCCTCGCTCGCAGTGCATCAGGAAAGTACTTGTCGTAGAAAAGCTCAGTAAACTCAGACCACTTCAAAGTAGAAACATCAATGCCAACCTTGGTCGCATTCCACCACAAACGTGCAGCTTTAACCAGCATAAAAACAGCACAACTGATACGATCTCTGTCCTCATAGTGGAGATGATCAAAAATCGCCTCCAAAGCCTTGACCCACTCTACTGCAGCTAAAGGATCGGAGCTGCCTGGAAACTCGGGTGGATCCATCCTCTTAAACGCAGAAAAGATAGCATCAGAACCAACTGCAGCTGGAGCAACCTGCCCTCTACCTTGGCCTCTGCCCTGGCCTGCTCCTTGCAGTCTAAGCAACTGCTGGATCTGCTCACTGTGAACCTTAGCCTGCTCCTTCAGTAACTTGCCGAACTCGTCGACAACTCTCGAGGACGAACTATCCTCTCCCTCTGACGCCTTACGCTTAGGAGGCATCCTATACTCTACAATGCTCACAAGACACCAATCAATACATAACAATAGATAGATGCAAAGAAAACATACCCGGACAGTTGAAAGTAGACGAAGTCATATGCATTGGTCCGAAGAACACCGCTCTGATACCACTAAATGTGGCACCCTGACCTCTTTTAAAATAAATACGCAGCGGAAATAAAAATTTTCTTTTCAAAATATACGGAAGGAGTTTCAAAATACATTAGTTTAAATATCTTTACAAAATAAATACATGATCATTTAAATGACATAACAAAAACAAAACATCATTCCTATGATCATGCCAAAATCCTCCTTCCACGGTGTATGCATATGACCCCCAATCCACAGTCAACGTCCCGGGGCACCACTCTGATCTGCATCACATGAAAATAACTGAAATGAGAATAAATCTCAGCAAGTGGAACTCTTATATAACAATAAACAATAATCTCTGTAAAACATCTCTTTGAAATCATAAATACCATCAACTCTGAACTGTAAACTCTGAATATCAATAACATAGCAATAGCATATAAATATGATGGTATTTCTCTTTTGCTCTGGGGATTGATATCAATAGTATCTCTGCTCTGGGGTTGCTCGTATCCCAAATCGATATAAATACCGATAACTCTGAGGGATATAAGCCTCTGGGCGATGATCATCTAATATTGCATGCAATCTCTGACTATGTATTTATCAATCCGAAAACATTTAAACTCTTCTCTGGATTTAACAATCACTTTGAACTCTATATATCTTTTTGTATTCCCTTTAATCAATAATGAGACATACAATGCCTCCAATACATATAACAATACATACTATAGATCAAATGAAAGGGAATAACACAATAAACTCTTTGAAACACATACATATATAATCATGTGAGCAAAAAGGAATGAAATTCCACTTACAAACCACAACAAACACCTCAACTTAGCTCTTGATCACCACCTACAACAAATAATCCACAAATAACACCAATATCAACTAAATATCCAAGATTACAAGCTAAATAATCCATAAATCCACTTAAACAACCAATCTAAACAACTCTTAATTTACAACCTTAACAGAATCGCACCAAAAACTTACCCAAGCTTCCTAGCACCAAGGAGAACGTCGAACTCAAGTCGAAATTCCAAACAAACGCTTGAATCGAAGATAGGAAGTGAAAGAAATGACCAAAAACCCTAAAAATGGAGAGAAATGTCGAGAATGAAGGAGAGAAGAAAGGAAAAGCATGGCCAACCACTCCAAAAAGTAGCTTAAAAACTCGACCATACCTTCACCGCGGGTGCGCCAACACAAGGACCGCGGGTGCGCTATGGTTACGGCAATCTCAAAAATTCTGGAACACTAACACCGCGGGTGCGGCACTGCAAGCAGCGCGGGTGCGGTCTCTACCGCGGGGGCGGTCTCTACAACGCCGCGGGTGCGGTGTGCTCACGGCACTCAAACTCCAAAAATAGCACAGTGCACCGCGGGGGCACTCCTCTAAGAGCGCGGGTGCACTCTACTCACGGCAAAACACTATTCCAAAGCAACTAAAATCGAACCGAAACGCTGAAACGAACAACCAACAACAACTAATACCTCAAATAAATAATAACCAATAATACTAAAGCCCAAAACACAACTATAATCATCTAATCAAATATCCCAAATAACAAACGAAACTTAAATCGTACCGTACACCGGGCTCGGCTATTACAGAGAATCTATTTACAACAACAAAAATAGAATCCCTCCCCTTCTTAGTCCTATGCAACCCCAAAATAAAGTCCATAGAAATGTCAATTAAAGTTCTTTTTAAGAATAGCACGCAAATGTGTTCCCAAAGTTCTATTGCCAACTTCAATTTGTCCATCCGTTTGAGGATGACAAATAGTAGAAAACAACAATTTTGTTGCAAGTTTAGCACATAAAGTCTTCCAAAAGTAACTCAATAATTTAACGTCGGGACCAGAATACAATAGTCCTAGGCATGCCATGCAACCTAACGACTTCTCTAAAGAACAAATCCGCAATGTTTGAAGCATCATCGGTTTTGTGACAAGCTATAAAATGTGCCATCTTAGAGAATCTATCCACAACAACAAATATAGAATCCCTCCCATTCTTAGTCCTAGGCAACCCCAAAATAAAATCCATAGAAATGTCAATCCAAGTTCTTTTTAAGAATAGCACGCAAAAGTGTTCCCAAAGTTCTATTGACAACTTCAGTTTGTCCATCCGTTTGAGGATGACAAGTAGTAGAAACAACAATTTTGTGCAAAGTTTAGCCCATAAAGTATTCCAAAAGTAACTCAAGAATTTAACATCGCGACCAGAAACAATAGTCCTAGGCATGCCATGCAACCTAACGACTTCTCTAAAGAACAAATCCGCAATGTTTGAAGCATCATGGGTTTTATGACAAGCTATAAAATGGGCCATCTTAGAGAATCTATCCACAACAACAAAAATAGAATCCCTCCCCTTCTTAGTCCTAGGCAACCCCAAAATAAAGTCCATAGAAATGTCAATCCAAGTTCTTTTTAAGAATAGCACGCAAAAGTGTTCCCAATTTCTATTGACAACTTCAGTTTGTCCATCCGTTTGAGGATGACAAGTAGTAGAAAACAACAATTTTGTGCCAAGTTTAGCCCATAAAGTATTCCAAAAGTAACTCAAGAATTTAACATCGCGACCAGAAACAATAGTCCTAGGCATGCCATGCAACCTAGCGACTTCTCTAAAGAACAAGTCCGCAATGTTTGAAGCATCATGGGTTTTATGACAAGCTATAAAATGTGTAATCTTAGAGAATCTATCCACAACAACAAAAATAGAATCCCTCTCATTCTTAGTCCTAGGCAACCCCAAAATAAAGTCCATAGAAATGTCAATCCAAGTTCTTTTTAAGAATAGCACGCAAAAGTGTTCCCAAAGTTCTATTGACAACTTCTGTTTGTCCATCCGTTTGAGCATGACAAGTAGTAGAAAACAACAATCTTGTGCCAAGTTTAGCCCATAAAGTATTCCAAAAGTAACTCAAGAATTTAACATCGCGACCAGAAACAATAGTCCTAGGCATGCCATGCAACCTAACGACTTCTCTAAAGAACAAATCCGCAATGTTTGAAGCATCATGGGTTTTATGACAAGCTATAAAATGTGCCATCTTAGAGAATCTATCTACAACAACAAAAATAGAATCCCTCCCCTTCTTAGTGCTATGCAACCCCAAAATAAAGTCCATAGAAATGTCAATCCAAGTTCTTTTTAAGAATAGCACGCAGAAGTGTTCCCAAAGTTATATTGACAACTTCAGTTTGTCCATCCGTTTGAGCATGACAAGTAGTAGAAAACAACAATTTTGTGCCAAGTTTAGCCCATAAAGTATTCCAAAAGTAACTCAAGAATTTAACATCGCGACCAGAAACAATAGTCCTAGGCATGCCATGCAACCTAACGACTTCTCTAATGAACAAATCCGCAATGTTTGAAGCATCATGGGTTTTATGACAAGCTATAAAATGTACCATCTTAGATAATCTATCCACAACAACAAAAATAGAATCCCTCCCCTTCTTAGTCCTAGGCAACCCCAAAATAAAGTCCATTGAAATATCAATCAAAGTTCTTTTTAAGAATATCACGCAAAAGTGTTCCCAATTTCTATTGACAACTTCAGTTTGTCCATCCGTTTGAGGATGACAAGTAGTAGAAAACAACAATTTTGTGCCAAGTTTAGCCCATAAAGTATTCCAAAAGTAACTCAAGAATTTAACATCGCGACCAGAAACAATAGTCCTAGGCATGCCATGCAACCTAACGACTTCTCTAAGGAACAAATCCGCAATGTTTGAAGCATCATTGGTTTTATGACAAGCTATAAAATGTCCAATTTTAGAGAATCTATCCACAACAACAAAAATAGAATCCCTCCCCTTCTTAGTCCAAGGCAACCCCAAAATAAAGTCCTTAGAAATGTCAATCCAATTTCTTTTTAAGAATAGCACGCAAAAGTGTTCCCAATTTCTATTGACAACTTCAGTTTGTTCATCCGTTTGAGGATGACAAGTAGTAGAAAACAACAATTTTGTGCAAAGTTTAGCCCATAAAGTATTCCAAAAGTAACTCAAGAATTTAACATCGCGACCAGAAACAATAGTCCTAGGCATGCCATGCAACCTAACGACTTCTCTAAAGAACAAATCCGCAATGTTTGAAGCATCATGGGTTTTATGACAAGCTATAAAATGTACCATCTTAGAGAATCTATCCACAACAACAAAAATAGAATCCCTCCCCTTCTTAGTCCTAGGCAACCCCAAAATAAAGTCCATTGAAATGTCAATCAAAGTTCTTTGTTAAGAATAGCACGCAAAAGTGTTCCCAATTTCTAATGACAACTTCAGTTTGTCCATCCGTTTGAGGATGACAAGTAGTATAAAACAACAATTTTGTGCAAAGTTTAGCCCATAAAGTATTCCAAAAGTAACTCAAGAATTTAACATCGCGACCAGAAACAATAGTCCTAGGCGTTCCATGCAACCTAACGACTTCTCTAAAGAACAAATCCGCTATGCTTGAAGCATCATCGGTTTTATGACAAGCTATAAAATGTGCCATCTTAGAGAATCTATCCACAACAACAAAAATAGAATCCCTCCCCTTCTTAGTCCTATGCAACCCCAAAATAAAAATCATAGAAATGTCAATCCAAGTTCTTTTTAAGAATAGCACGCAAAAGTGTTCCCAAATTTCTATTGACAACTTCAGTTTGTCCATCCGTTTGAGCATGACAAGTAGTAGAAAACAACAATTTTGTGCCAAGTTTAGCCCATAAAGTATTCCAAAAGTAACTCAAGAATTTAACATCGCGACCAGAAACAATAGTCCTAGGCATGCCATGCAACCTAACGACTTCTCTAAGGAACAAATCCGCAATGTTTGAAGCATCATTGGTTTTATGACAAGCTATAAAATGTCCAATCTTAGAGAATCTATCCACAACAACAAAAATAGAATCCCTCCCCTTCTTAGTCCAAGGCAACCCCAAAATAAAGTCCATTGAAATGTCAATCAAAGTTCTTTTTAAGAATAGCACGCAAAAGTGTTCCCAATTTCTATTGACAACTTCAGTTTGTTCATCCGTTTGAGGATGACAAGTAGTAGAAAACAACAATTTTGTGCAAAGTTTAGCCCATAAAGTATTCCAAAAGTAACTCAAGAATTTAACATCGCGACCAGAAACAATAGTCCTAGGCATGCCATGCAACCTAACGACTTCTCTAAAGAACAAATCCGCAATGTTTGAAGCATTATGGGTTTTATGACAAGCTATAAAATGTACCATCTTAGAGAATCTATCCACAACAACAAAAATAGAATCCCTCCCCTTCTTAGTCCTAGGCAATCCCAAAATAAAGTCCATTGAAATGTCAATCAAAGTTCTTTGTTAAGAATAGCACGCAAAAGTGTTCCCAATTTCTAATGACAACTTCAGTTTGTCCATCCGTTTGAGGATGACAAGTAGTAGAAAACAACAATTTTGTGCAAAGTTTAGCCCATAAAGTATTCCAAAAGTAACTCAAGAATTTAACATCGCGACCAGAAACAATAGTCCTAGGCGTTCCATGCAACCTAACGACTTCTCTAAAGAACAAATCCGTTATGTTTGAAGCATCATCGGTTTTATGACAAGCTATAAAATGTGCCATCTTAGAGAATCTATCAACAACAACAAAAATAGAATACCTCCCATTCTTAGTCCTATGCAACCACAAAATAAAGTCCATAGAAATGTCAATCCAAGTTCTTTTTAAGAATAGCACGCAAAAGTGTTCCCAATTTCTATTGACAACTTCAGTTTGTCCATCCGTTTGAGGATGACAAGTAGTAGAAAAAAATAATTTTGTGCAAAGTTAGCCAATAAAGTATTCCAAAAGTAACTCAAGAATTTAACATCGCGACCAGAAACAATTGTCCTAGGCATGCCATGCAACCTAGCGACTTCTCTAAAGAACAAGTCCGCAATGCTTGAAGCATCATCGGTTTTATGACAAGCTATAAAATGTACCATCTTAGAGAATCTATCCACAACAACAAAAATAGAATCCCTCCCCTTCTTAGTCCTATGCAACCCCAAAATAAAGTCCATAGAAATGTCAATTAAAGTTCTTTTTAAGAATAGCACGCAAATGTGTTCCCAAAGTTCTATTGCCAACTTCAGTTTGTCCATCCGTTTGAGGATGACAAGTAGTAGAAAACAACAATTTTGTTGCAAGTTTAGCACATAAAGTCTTCCAAAAGTAACTCAATAATTTAACGTCGGGACCAGAATACAATAGTCCTAGGCATGCCATGCAACCTAACGACTTATCTAAAGAACAAATCCGCAATGTTTGAAGCATCATCGGTTTTATGACAAGCTATAAAATGTGCCATCTTAGAGAATCTATCCACAACAACAAATATAGAATTCCTCCCATTCTTAGTCCTAGGCAACCCCAAAATAAAATCCATAGAAATGTCAATCCAAGTTCTTTTTAAGAATAGCACGCAAAAGTGTTCCCAAAGTTCTATTGACAACTTCAGTTTGTCCATCCGTTTGAGGATGACAAGTAGTAGAAACAACACTTTAGTGCCAAGTTTAGCCCATAAAGTATTCCAAAAGTAACTCAAGAATTTAACATCGCGACCAGAAACAATAGTCCTAGGCATGCCATGCAACCTAACGACTTCTCTAAAGAACAAATCCGCAATGTTTGAAGCATCATGGGTTTTATGACAAGCTATAAAATAGGCCATCTTAGAGAATCTATCCACAACAACAAAAATAGAATCCCTCCCCTTCTTAGTCCTAGGCAACCCCAAAATAAAGTCCATAGAAATGTCAATCCAAGTTATTTTTAAGAATAGCACGCAAAAGTGTTCCCAATTTCTATTGACAACTTCAGTTTGTCCATCCGTTTGAGGATGACAAGTAATAGAAAACGACAATTTTGTGCCAAGTTTAGCCCATAAAGTATTCCAAAAGTAACTCAAGAATTTAACATCGCGACTAGAAACAATAGTCCTAGGAATGCCATGCAACCTAGCGACTTCTCTAAAGAACAAGTCCGCAATGTTTGAAGCATCATGGGTTTTATGACAAGCTATAAAATGTGTAATCTTAGAGAATCTATCCACAACAACAAAAATAGAATCCCTCTCATTCTTAGTCCTAGGCAACCCCAAAATAAAGTCCATAGAAATGTCAATCCAAGTTCTTTTTAAGAATAGCACGCAAAAGTGTTCCCAAAGTTCTATTGGCAACTTCAGTTTAACCATCCGTTTGAGCATGACAAGTATTAGAAAACAACAATTTTGTGCCAAGTTCAGCCCATAAAGTATTCCAAAAGTAACTCAAGAATTTAACATCGCGACCAGAAACAATAGTCCTAGGCATGCCATGCAACCTAACGACTTCTCTAATGAACAAATCCGCAATGTTTGAAGCATCATGGGTTTTATGACAAGCTATAAATGTACCATCTTAGAGAATCTATCCACAACAACAAAAATAGAATCTCTCCCCTTCTTAGTCCTAGGCAACCCCAAAATAAAGTCCATTGAAATATCAATCAAAGTTCTTTTTAAGAATATCACGCAAAAGTGTTCCCAATTTCTATTGACAACTTCAGTTTGTCCATCCGTTTGAGGATGACAAGTAGTAGAAAACAACAATTTTGTGCCAAGTTTAGCCCATAAAGTATTCCAAAATTAACTCAAGAATTTAACATCGCGACCAGAAACAATAGTCCTAGGCATGCCATGCAACCTAACGACTTCTCTAAGGAACAAATCCGCAATGTTTGAAGCATCATTGGTTTTATGACAAGCTATAAAATGTCCAATCTTAGAGAATCTATTCACAACAACAAAAATAGAATCCCTCCCCTTCTTAGTCCAAGGCAACCCCAAAATAAAGTCCATTGAAATGTCAATCAAAGTTCTTTTTAAGAATAGCACGCAAAAGTGTTCCCAATTTCTATTGACAACTTCAGTTTGTTCATCCGTTTGAGGATGACAAGTAGTAGAAAACAACAATTTTATGCAAAGTTTAGCCCATAAAGTATTCCAAAAGTAACTCAAGAATTTAACATCGCGACCAGAAACAATAGTCCTAGGCATGCCATGCAACCTAACGACTTCTCTAAAGAACAAATCCGCAATGTTTGAAGCATCATAGGTTTTATGACAAGCTATAAAATGTACCATCTTAGAGAATCTATCCACAACAACAAAAATAGAATCCCTCCCCTTCTTAGTCCTAGGCAACCCCAAAATAAAGTCCATTGAAATGTCAATCAAAGTTCTTTGTTAAGAATAGCACGCAAAAGTGTTCCCAATTTCTATTGACAACTTCAGTTTGTCCATCCGTTTGAGTATGACAAGTAGTAGAAAACAACAATTTTGTGAAAAGTTTAGCCCATAAAGTATTCCAAAAGTAACTCAAGAATTTAACATCACGACCAGAAACAATAGTCCTAGGCATGCCATGCAACCTAGCGACTTCTCTAAAGAACAAGTCCGCAATGTTTGAAGCATCATCAGTTTTATGACAAGCTATAAAATGTACCATCTTAGAGAATCTATCCACAACAACAAAAATAGAATCCCTCCCCTTCTTAGTCCTAGGCAACCCCAAAATAAAGTCCATACAAATGTCAATCCAAGTTCTTTTTAAGAATAGCACGCAAAGGTGTTCCCAAAGTTCTATTGACAACTTCAGTTTGTCCATCCGTTTGAGGATGACAAGTAGTAGAAAACAACAATTTTGTGCCAAGTTTAGCCCATAAAGTATTCCAAAATTAACTCAAGAATTTAACATCGCGACCAGAAACAATAGTCCTAGGCATGCCATGCAACTTAACGACTTCTCTAAGGAACAAATCCGCAATGTTTGAAGCATCATTGGTTTTATGACAAGCTATAAAATGTCCAATCTTAGAGAATCTATCCACAACAACAAAAATAGAATCCCTCCCCTTCTTAGTCCAAGGCAACCCCAAAATAAAGTCCATTGAAATGTCAATCAAATTCTTTTTAAGAATAGCACGCAAAAGTGTTCTCAATTTCTATTGACAACTTCAGTTTGTTCATCCGTTTGAGGATGACAAGTAGTAGAAAACAACAATTTTGTGCAAAGTTTAGCCCATAAAGTATTCCAAAAGTAACTCAAGAATTTAACATCGCGACCAGAAACAATAGTCCTAGGCATGCCATGCAACCTAACGACTTCTCTAAAGAACAAATCCGCAATGTTTGAAGCATCATGGGTTTTATGACAAGCTATAAAATGTACCATCTTAGAGAATCTATCCACAACAACAAAAATAGAATCCCTCCCCTTCTTAGTCCTAGGCAACCCCAAAATAAAGTCCATTGAAATGTCAATCAAAGTTCTTTGTTAAGAATAGCACGCAAAAGTGTTCCCAATTTCTATTGACAACTTCAGTTTGACCATCCGTTTGAGGATGACAAGTAGTAGAAAACAACAATTTTGTGCAAAGTTTAGCCCATAAAGTATTCCAAAAGTAACTCAAGAATTTAACATCGCGACCAGAAACAATAGTCCTAGGCATGCCATGCAACCTAGCGACTTCTCTAAAGAACAAGTCCGCAATGTTTGAAGCATCATCGGTTTTATGACAAGCTATAAAATGTGCCATCTTTGAGAATCTATCCACAACAACAAAAATAGAATCCCTCCCTTTCTTAGTCCTAGACAACCCCAAAATAAAGTCCATAGAAATGTCAATCCAAGTTCTTTTTAAGAATAACACGCAAAAGTGTTCCCAATTTCTATTGACAACTTCAGTTTGTCCACCCGTTTGAGTATGACAAGTAGTAGAAAACAACAATTTTGTGCCAAGTTTAGCCCATAAAGTATTCCAAAAGTAACTCAAGAATTTAACATCGCGAACAGAAACAATAGTCCTAGGCATGCCATGCAACCTAGCGACTTCTCTAAAGAACAAGTCCGCAATGTTTGAAGCATCATCGGTTTTATGACAAGCTATAAAATGTACCATCTTAGAGAATCTATCCACAACAACAAAAATAGAATCCCTCCCCTTCTTAGTCCTAGGCAACCCCAAAATAAAGTCCATACAAATGTCAATCCAAGTTCTTTTTAAGAATAGCACGCAAAGGTGTTCCCAAAGTTCTATTGACAACTTCAGTTTGTCTATCCGTTTGAGGATGACAAATAGTAGAAAACAACAATTTTGTGCCAAGTTTAGCCCATAAAGTCTTCCAAAAGTAACTCAAGAATTTAACATCGCGACCAGAAACAATAGTCCTAGGCATGCCATGCAACCTAACGACTTCTCTAAAGAACAAATCCGCAATGTTTGAAGCATCATGGGTTTTATGACAAGCTATAAAATGGGCCATCTTAGAGAATCTATCCACAACAACAAAAATAGAATCCCTCCCCTTCTTAGTCCTAGGAACCCCAAAATAAAGTCCATAGAAATGTCAATCCAAGTTCTTTTTAAGAATAGCACGCAAAAGTGTTCCCAATTTCTATTGACAACTTCAGTTTGTCCATCCGTTTGAGGATGACAAGTAATAGAAAACGACAATTTTGTGCCAAGTTTAGCCCATAAAGTATTCCAAAAGTAACTCAAGAATTTAACATCGCGACTAGAAACAATAGTCCTAGGAATGCCATGCAACCTAGCGACTTCTCTAAAGAACAAGTCCGCAATGTTTGAAGCATCATGGGTTTTATGACAAGCTATAAAATGTGTAATCTTAGAGAATCTATCCACAACAACAAAAATAGAATCCCTCTCATTCTTAGTCCTAGGCAACCCCAAAATAAAGTCCATAGAAATGTCAATCCAAGTTCTTTTTAAGAATAGCACGCAAAAGTGTTCCCAAAGTTCTATTGGCAACTACAGTTTAACCATCCGTTTGAGCATGACAAGTATTAGAAAACAACAATTTTGTGCCAAGTTTAGCCCATAAAGTATTCCAAAAGTAACTCAAGAATTTAACATCGCGACCAGAAACAATAGTCCTAGGCATGCCATGCAACCTAACGACTTCTCTAAAGAACAAATCCGCAATGTTTGAAGCATCATGGGTTTTATGACAAGCTATAAAATGTGCCATCGTAGAGAATCTATCCACAACAACAAAAATAGAATCCCTCCCCTTCTTAGTGCTATGCAACCCCAAAATAAAGTCCATAGAAATGTAAATCCAAGTTCTTTTTAAGAATAGCACGCAGAAGTGTTCCCAAAGTAATATTGACAACTTCAGTTTGTCCATCCGTTTGAGCATGACAAGTAGTAGAAAACAACAATTTTGTGCAAAGTTTAGCCCATAAAGTATTCCAAAAGTAACTCAAGAATTTAACATCGCGACCAGAAACAATAGTCCTAGGCATGCCATGCAACCTAACGACTTCTCTAATGAACAAATCCGCAATGTTTGAAGCATCATGGGTTTTATGACAAGCTATAAAATGTACCATCTTAGAGAATCTATCCACAACAACAAAAATAGAATCCCTCCCCTTCTTAGTCCTAGGCAACCCCAAAATAAAGTCCATTGAAATATCAATCAAAGTTCTTTTTAAGAATATCACGCAAAAGTGTTCCCAATTTCTATTGACAACTTCAGTTTGTCCATCCGTTTGAGGATGACAAGTAGTAGAAAACAACAATTTTGTGCCAAGTTTAGCCCATAAAGTATTTCAAAATTAACTCAAGAATTTAACATCGCGACCAGAAACAATAGTCCTAGGCATGCCATGCAACCTAACGACTTCTCTAAGGAACAAATCCGCAATGTTTGAAGCATCATTGGTTTTATGACAAGCTATAAAATGTCCAATCTTAGAGAATCTATTCACAACAACAAAAATAGAATCCCTCCCCTTCTTAGTCCAAGGCAACCCCAAAATAAAGTCCATTGAAATGTCAATCAAAGTTCTTTTTAAGAATAGCACGCAAAAGTGTTCCCAATTTCTATTGACAACTTCAGTTTGTCCATCCGTTTGAGGATGACAAGTAGTAGAAAACAACAATTTTGTGCAAAGTTTAGCCCATAAAGTATTCCAAAAGTAACTCAAGAATTTCACATCGCGACCAGAAACAATAGTCCTAGGCATGCCATGCAACCTAGCGACTTCTCTAAAGAACAAGTCCGCAATGTTTGAAGCATCATCGGTTTTATGACAAGCTATAAAATGTGCCATCTTAGAGAATCTATCCACAACAACAAAAATAGAATCCCTCCCTTTCTTAGTCCTAGACAACCCCAAAATAAAGTCCATAGAAATGTCAATCCAAGTTCTTTTTAAGAATAACACGCAAAAGTGTTCCCAATTTCTATTGACAACTTCAGTTTGTCCACCCGTTTGAGTATGACAAGTAGTAGAAAACAACAATTTTGTGCCAAGTTTAGCCCATAAAGTATTACAAAAGTAACTCAAGAATTTAACATCGCGAACAGAAACAATAGTCCTAGGCATGCCATGCAACCTAGCGACTTCTCTAAAGAACAAGTCCGCAATGTTTGAAGCATCATCGGTTTTATGACAAGCTATAAAATGTACCATCTTAGAGAATCTATCCACAACAACAAAAATAAAATCCCTCCCCTTCTTAGTCCTAGGCAACCCCAAAATAAAGTCCATACAAATGTCAATCCAAGTTCTTTTTAAGAATAGCACGCAAAGGTGTTCTCAAAGTTCTATTGACAACTTCAGTTTGTCTATCCGTTTGAGGATGACAAATAGTAGAAAACAACAATTTTGTGCCAAGTTTAGCCCATAAAGTCTTCCAAAAGTAACTCAAGAATTTAACATCGCGACCAGAAACAATAGTCCTAGGCGTTCCATGCAACCTAACGACTTCTCTAAAGAACAAATCCGCTATGTTTGAAGCATCATCGGTTTTATGACAAGCTATAAAATGTGCCATCTTAGAGAATCTATCCACAACAACAAAAATAGAATCCCTCCCCTTCTTAGTCCTATGCAACCCCAAAATAAAGTTCATAGAAATGTCAATCCAAGTTCTTTTTAAGAATAGCACGCAAAAGTGTTCCCAAATTTCTATTGACAACTTCAGTTTGTCCATCCGTTTGAGCATGACAAGTAGTAGAAAACAACAATTTTGTGCCAAGTTTAGCCCATAAAGTATTCCAAAAGTAACTCAAGAATTTAACATCGCGACCAGAAACAATAGTCCTAGGCATGCCCTGCAACCTAACGACTTCTCTAAAGAACAAATCCGCAATGTTTGAAGCATCATGGGTTTTATGACAAGCTATAAAATGTACCATCTTAGAGAATCTATCCACAACAACAAAAATAGAATCCTTCCCCTTCTTAGTCCTAGGCAACCCCAAAATAAAGTCCATAGAAATGTCAATCAAAGTTCTTTTTTAGAATAGCACGCAAAAGTGTTCCCAATTTCTATTGACAACTTCAGTTTGTCCATCCGTTTGAGGATGACAAGTAGTAGAAAACAATAATTTTGTGCAAAGTTTAGCCCATAAAGTATTCCAAAAGTAACTCAAAAATTTAACATCGCGACCAGAAACAATTGTCCTAGGCATACCATACAACCTAGCGACTTCTCTAAAGAACAAGTCCGCAATGCTTGAAGCATCATCGGTTTTATGACAAGCTATAAAATGTACCATCTTAGAGAATATATCCACAACAACAAAAATAGAATCCCTCCCCTTCTTAGTCCTATGCAACCCCAAAATAAAGTCCATAGAAATGTCAATTAAAGTTCTTTTTAAGGATAGCACTCAAATGTGTTCCCAAAGTTCTATTGCCAACTTCAGTTTGTCCATCCGTTTGAGGATGACAAGTAGTAGAAAACAACAATTTTGTTGCAAGTTTAGCACATAAAGTCTTCCAAAAGTAACTCAATAATTTAACGTCGCGACCAGAATACAATAGTCCTAGGCATGCCATGCAACCTAACGACTTCTCTAAAGAACAAATCCGCAATGTTTGAAGCATCATCGGTTTTATGACAAGCTATAAAATGTGCCATCTTAGAGAATCTATCCACAACAACAAATATAGAATCCCTCCCATTCTTAGTCCTAGGCAACCCCAAAATAAAATCCATAGAAATGTCAATCCAAGTTCTTTTTAAGAATAGCACGCAAAAGTGTTCCCAAAGTTCTATTGACAACTTCAGTTTGTCCATCCGTTTGAGGATGACAAGTAGTAGAAACAACAATTTTGTGCCAAGTTTAGCCCATAAAGTATTCCCAAAGTAACTCAAGAATTTAACATCGCAACCAGAAACAATAGTCCTAGGCATGCCATGCAACCTAACGACTTCTCTAAAGAACAAATCCGCAATGTTTGAAGCATCATGGGTTTTATGACAAGCTATAAAATGGGCCATCTTAGAGAATCTATCCACAACAACAAAAATAGAATCCCTCCCCTTCTTAGTCCTAGGCAACCCCAAAATAAAGTCCATAGAAATGTCAATCCAAGTTCTTTTTAAGAATAGCACGCAAAAGTGTTCCAAATTTCTATTGGCAACTTCAGTTTGTCCATCCGTTTGAGGATGACAAGTAGTAGAAAACGACAATTTTGTGCCAAGTTTAGCCCATAAAGTATTCCAAAAGTAACTCAAGAATTTAACATCGCGACCAGCAACAATAGTCATAGGCATGCCATGCAACCTAGCGACTTCTCTAAAGAACAAGTCCGCAATGTTTGAAGCATCATGGGTTTTATGACAAGCTATAAAATATGTAATCTTAGAGAATCTATCCACAACAACAAAAATAGAATACCTCCCCTTCTTAGTCCTATGCAACCCCAAAATAAAGTCCTTAGAAATGTCAATCCAAGTTCTTTTTAAGAATAGCACGCAAAAGTGTTCCCAAAGTTCTATTGTCAACTTCAGTTTGTCCATCCGTTTGAGGATGACAAGTAGTAGAAAACCACAATTTTGTGCCAAGTTTAGCGCATAAAGTCTTCCAAAAGTAACTCAATAATTTAATGTCGCGACCAGAAAACAATAGTCCTAGGCATGCCATGCAACCTAACGACTTCTCTAAAGAACAAATCCGCAATGTTTGAAGCATCATGGGTTTTATGACAAGCTATAAAATGTACCATCTTAGAGAATCTATCAACAACAACAAAAATAGAATCCCCCCCCTTCTTAGTCCTAGGCATCCCCAAAATAAAGTCCATAGAAATGTAAATCAAAGTTCTTTTTAAGAATAGCACGCAAAAGTGTTCCCAATTTCTATTGACAACTTCAGTTTGTCCACCCGTTTGAGGATGACAAGTAGTAGAAAACAACAATTTTGTGCCAAGTTTAGCCCATAAAGTCTTCCAAAAGTAACTCAAGAATTTAACATCGCGAACAGAAACAATAGTCCTAGGCATGCCATGCAACCTAGCGACTTCTCTAAAGAACAAATCCGCAATGTTTGAAGCATCATGGGTTTTATGACAAGCTATAAAATGTGTCATCTTAGAGAATCTATCCACAACAACAAAAATAGAATACCTCCCCTTCTTAGTCCTATGCAACCCCAAAATAAAGTCCATAGAAATGTCAATCCAAGTTCTTTTTAAGAATAGCACGCAAAAGTGTTCAGAAAATTCTATTGACAACTTCAGTTTGTCCATCCGTTTGAGCATGACGAGTAGTAGAAAACAACAATTTTGTGCCAAGTTTAGCTCATAAAGTATTCCAAAAGTAACTCAAGAATTTAACATCGCGACCAAAAACAATAGTCCTAGGCATGCCATGCAACCTAACGACTTCTCTAAAGAACAAATCCGCAATGTTTGAAGAATCATGGGTTTTATGACAAGCTATAAAATGTGCCATCTTAGAGAATCTATCCACAACAACAAAAATAGAATCCCTCCCCTTCTTAGTCGTAGGCAACCCCAAAATAAAATCCATAGAAATGTCAATCAAAGTTCTTTTTAAGAATAGCACGCAAAAGTGTTCCCAATTTCTATTGACAACTTCAGTTTTTCCATCCGTTTGAGGATGACAAGTAGTAGAAAACAACAATTTTGTGCCAAGTTTAGCCCATAAAGTATTCCAAAATTAACTCAAGAATTTAACATCGCGACCAGAAACAATAGTCCTAGGCATGCCATGCAACCTAACGACTTCTCTAAAGAACAAATCCGCAATGTTTGAAGCATCATGGGTTTTATGACAAGCTATAAAATGTACCATCTTAGAGAATCTATCCACAACAACAAAAATAGAATCCCTCCCCTTCTTAGTCCTAGGCAACCCCAAAATAAAGTCCATTGAAATGTCAATCAAAGTTCTTTTTAAGAATAGCACGCAAAAGTGTTCCCAATTTCTATTGACAACTTCAGTTTGTCCATCCGTTTGAGGATGACAAGTAGTAGAAAACCACAATTTTGTGCAAAGTTTAGCCCATAAAGTATTCCAAAAGTAACTCAAGAATTTAACATCGCGACCAGAAACAATAGTCCTAGACATGCCATGCAACCTAGCGACTTCTCTAAAGAACAAGTCCGCAACGTTTGAAGCATCATCGGTTTTATGACAAGCTATAAAATGTGCCATCTTAGAGAATCTATCCACAACCACAAAAATAGAATCCCTCCCTTTCTTAGTCCTAGGCAACCCCAAAATAAAGTCCATAGAAATGTCAATCCAAGTTCTTTTTAAGAATAACACGCAAAAGTGTTCCCAATTTCTATTGACAACTTCAGTTTGTCCACCCGTTTGAGGATGACAAGTAGTAGAAAACAACAATTTTGTGCCAAGTTTAGCCCATAAAGTATTCCAAAAGTAACTCAAGAATTTAACATCGCGAACAGAAACAATAGTCCTAGGCATGCCATGCAACCTAGCGAATTCTCTAAAGAACAAGTCCGCAATGTTTGAAGCATCATGGGTTTTATGACAAGCTATAAAATGTACCATCTTAGAGAATCTATCCACAACAACAAAAATAGAATCCCTCCCCTTCTTAGTCCTAGGCAACCCCAAAATAAAGTCCATAGAAATGTCAATCAAAGTTCTTTTTAAGAATAGCACGCAAAAGTGTTCCCAATTTCTATTGACAACTTCAGTTTGTCCATCCGTTTGAGGATGACAAGTAGTAGAAAACAATAATTTTGTGCAAAGTTTAGCCCATAAAGTATTCCAAAAGTAACTCAAAAAATTAACATCGCGACCAGAAACAATTGTCCTAGGCATACCATGCAACCTAGCGACTTCTCTAAAGAACAAGTCCGCAATGCTTGAAGCATCATCGGTTTTATGACAAGCTATAAAATGTACCATCTTAGAGAATATATCCACAACAACAAAAATAGAATCCCTCCCCTTCTTAGTCCTATGCAACACCAAAATAAAGTCCATAGAAATGTCAATTAAAGTTCTTTTTAAGAATAGCACGCAAATGTGTTCCCAAAGTTCTATTGCCAACTTCAGTTTGTCCATCCGTTTGAGGATGACAAGTAGTAGAAAACAACAATTTTGTTGCAAGTTTAGCACATAAAGTCTTCCAAAAGTAACTCAATAATTTAACGTCGCGACCAGAATACAATAGTCCTAGGCATGCCATGCAACCTAACGACTTCTCTAAAGAAAAAATCCGCAATGTTTGAAGCATCATCGGTTTTATGACAAGCTATAAAATGTGCCATCTTAGAGAATCTATCCACAACAACAAATATAGAATCCCTCCCATTCTTAGTCCTAGGCAACCCCAAAATAAAATCCATAGAAATGTCAATCCAAGTTCTTTTTAAGAATAGCACGCAAAAGTGTTCCCAAAGTTCTATTGACAAATTCAGTTTGTCCATCCGTTTGAGGATGACAAGTGTAATAGCCGAGCCCGGTGTACGGTACGGTTTAAGCTTTATTGTGTTAATTGGGTTTATGATTAGTCGTTTATAGTTGTGTTTTGGGCTATAGTATTATTGGTTATTATTTATTTGAGGTATTAGTTGGTGTTGATTGTTCGTTTCAGCGTTTCGGATCGATTTTAGTTGAGTTTGTACTGTTCATTGCCGTGAGTAGAGTGCACCCGCGCTCTTAGATGAGTGCCCCCGCGGTGTACTATTCATCATTTTGCATTTTGAGGGCCGTGGCATGACCGCACCCGCGGCAGTGCAAGGACCGCACCCGCGGTGTGCACCGCACCCGCGGTAATTGTAGCACCGCACCCACGGTGATCGTGCATGAGAATTATTTTGGTATGCCGTGAGCATGGCGCACCCGCGGTGCTTGTGTTGGCGCACCCGCGGTGTAAGTATGGGCGAGTTATTTAGTACCTTTTTGATTGAGTTGACTTCATTCCATACCTTATCCTATCTACTTTTCGAGATTTTCTCTCCATTGGCAAGGGTTTTCATCCATTTCTTTTGCTTCCTATCTTCGATTCTTGGCTTTGTTTGGATTTCCGACTTGAGATCATCGTTCTCCGTGGTATAAGGAAGCTTAGGTAAGTTTTTGGTGCGATTCTAACGAGGTTTTGAGTTAAGGGTTATTTTGGATTTGATGTTTGAGTTGTTTAATGGATTATTTGGCTTGTACTTGTGGATCTAGAGTTGATATTGGTGTTATTTATGGATTATTGTTGTAGGTGGTGTACCAAGAGCTTATTTGAGGTGTTCTATTGGTAGTAAGTGGAATTTCATCCCTTGTGCTCACATGATATTATATGTATTGTGTTTTAAAGGTTTCAAAGTGTTATTCCCTTCCATTGATCCATTGTTATGTATTGATTTCATTGATTATCTATTGGAGGCATTGATGTCTCACCATTGTTATAAAGGGAATACAAGAAATATTATGAGATTGCGAAACGACGGCCTTAAATGCTATTGAGAATTCAAATGTTTTATTGGATTGATTTATCATAGCCATGGCATTGCATGCAATTAGATGATCATCGACCATAGGCTTTTATCCCCTCACAGTTATCGATTTATATCGATGGGATATTGGCAACCACAGTTACAGATACTATTGATATCAATCCAACCATAGAAAAGAGAAATACCATCGTTTTGCTATCTATTGCCATTGCTATTGCTACAGTTATTGCTACGTTATTCATGTTTCAGAGTCGATGGTATTTATGATTTAAAAGCCATGTTTAACAGTGTATACTGTGTATCATTGCTATGTAAGAGTTCCAATTGCTGAGATTTATTCTCATTTCAGTTATTTTCATGTGATGCAGATAAGAGCGACGGACCGGGACGTTGACTGTGGATGGGGGCCATATGCATACGAAGATTGGAAGGATGATTATTTTGTACCATTTTGTAACATGATCACACTAATGATATTTTGTATTTTGTTATGTCATTGGAATGATCATGTTGTTATTTTGTAAACACTTTTATAAAATGTATGTTGAAACTCCTTCCATATTTTAAAGAAAATTTTAAATTCCGCTGTATTTTAATTGTATCGGGTCAGGGTGTCACAACAAGTAGTAGAAACAACAATTTTGTGCCAAGTTTAGCCCATAAAGTATTCCAAAAGTAACTCAAGAATTTAACATCGCGACCAGAAACAATAGTCCTAGGCATGCCATGCAACCTAACGACTTCTCTAAAGAACAAATTCGCAATGTTTGAAGCATCATGGGTTTTATGACAAGCTATAAAATGTACCATCTTAGAGAATCTATCCACAACAACAAAAATAGAATCCCTCCCCTTCTTAGTCCTAGGCAACCCCAAAATAAAGTCCATTGAAATGTCAATCAAAGTTCTTTTTAAGAATAGCACGCAAAAGTGTTCCCAATTTCTATTGACAACTTCAGTTTGTCCATCCGTTTGAGGATGACAAGTAGTAGAAAACCACAATTTTGTGCAAAGTTTAGCCCATAAAGTATTCCAAAAGTAACTCAAGAATTTAACATCACGACCAGAAACAATAGTCCTAGACATGCCATGCAACCTAGCGACTTCTCTAAAGAACAAGTCCGCAATGTTTGAAGCATCATCGGTTTTATGACAAGCTATAAAATGTGCCATCTTAGAGAATCTATCCACAACCACAAAAATAGAATCCCTCCCTTTCTTAGTCCTAGGCAACCCCAAAATAAAGTCCATAGAAATGTCAATCCAAGTTCTTTTTAAGAATAACACGCAAAAGTGTTCCCAATTTCTATTGACAACTTCAGTTTGTCCACCCGTTTGAGGATGACAAGTAGTAGAAAACAACAATTTTGTGCCAAGTTTAGCCCATAAAGTATTCCAAAAGTAACTAAAGAATTTAACATCGCGAACAGAAACAATAGTCCTAGGCATGCCATGCAACCTAGCGACTTCTCTAAAGAACAAGTCCGCAATGTTTGAAGCATCATGGGTTTTATGACAAGCTATAAAATGTACCATCTTAGAGAATCTATCCACAACAACAAAAATAGAATCCCTCCCCTTCTTAGTCCTAGGCAACCCCAAAATAAAGTCCATAGAAATGTCAATCAAAGTTCTTTTTAAGAATAGCACGCAAAAGTGTTCCCAATTTCTATTGACAACTTCAGTTTGTCCATCCGTTTGAGGATGACAAGTAGTAGAAAACAATAATTTTGTGCAAAGTTTAGCCCATAAAGTATTCCAAAAGTAACACAAAAATTTAACATCGCGACCAGAAACAATTGTCCTAGGCATACCATGCAACCTAGCGACTTCTCTAAAGAACAAGTCCGCAATGCTTGAAGCATCATCGGTTTTATGACAAGCTATAAAATGTACCATCTTAGAGAATATATCCACAACAACAAAAATAGAATCCCTCCCCTTCTTAGTCCTATGCAACACCAAAATAAAGTCCATAGAAATGTCAATTAAAGTTCTTTTTAAGAATAGCACGCAAATGTGTTCCCAAAGTCCTATTGCCAACTTCAGTTTGTCCATCCGTTTGAGGATGACAAGTAGTAGAAAACAACAATTTTGTTGCAAGTTTAGCACATAAAGTCTTCCAAAAGTAACTCAATAATTTAACGTCGCGACCAGAATACAATAGTCCTAGGCATGCCATGCAACCTAACGACTTCTCTAAAGAACAAATCCGCAATGTTTGAAGCATCGTCGGTTTTATGACAAGCTATAAAATGTGCCATCTTAGAGAATCTATCCACAACAACAAATATAGAATCCCTCCCATTCTTAGTCCTAGGCAACCACAAAATAAAATCCATAGAAATGTCAATCCAAGTTCTTTTTAAGAATAGCACGCAAAAGTGTTCCCAAAGTTCTATTGACAACTTCAGTTTGTCCATCCGTTTGAGGATGACAAGTAGTAGAAACAACAATTTTGTGCCAAGTTTAGCCCATAAAGTATTCCAAAAGTAACTCAAGAATTTAACATCGCGACCAGAAACAATAGTCCTAGGCATGCCATGCAACCTAACGACTTCTCTAAAGAACAAATCCGCAATGTTTGAAACATCATGGGTTTTATGACAAGCTATAAAATGGGCCATCTTAGAGAATCTATCCACAACAACAAAAATAGAATCCCTCCCCTTCTTAGTCCTAGGCAACCCCAAAATAAAGTCCATAGAAATGTCAATCCAAGTTCTTTTTAAGAATAGCACGCAAAAGTGTTCCCAATTTCTATTGGCAACTTCAGTTTGTCCATCCGTTTGAGGATGACAAGTAGTAGAAAACGACAATTTTGTGCCAAGTTTAGCCCATAAAGTATTCCAAAAGTAACTCAAGAATTTAACATCGCGACCAGCAACAATAGTCATAGGCATGCCATGCAACCTAGCGACTTCTCTAAAGAACAAGTCCGCAATGTTTGAAGCATCATGGGTTTTATGACAAGCTATAAAATGTGTAATCTTAGAGAATCGATCCACAACAACAAAAATAGAATACCTCCCCTTCTTAGTCCTATGCAACCCCAAAATAAAGTCCTTAGAAATGTCAATCCAAGTTCTTTTTAAGAATAGCACGCAAAAGTGTTCCCAAAGTTCTATTGTCAACTTCAGTTTGTCCATCCGTTTGAGGATGACAAGTAGTAGAAAACCACAATTTTGTGCCAAGTTTAGCGCATAAAGTCTTCCAAAAGTAACTCAATAATTTAATGTCGCGACCAGAAAACAATAGTCCTAGGCATGCCATGCAACCTAACGACTTCTCTAAAGAACAAATCCGCAATGTTTGAAGCATCATGGGTTTTATGACAAGCTATAAAATGTACCATCTTAGAGAATCTATCAACAACAACAAAAATAGAATCTCCCCCCTTCTTAGTCCTAGGCATCCCCAAAATAAAGTCCATAGAAATGTAAATCAAAGTTCTTTTTAAGAATAGCACGCAAAAGTGTTCCCAATTTCTATTGACAACTTCAGTTTGTCCACCCGTTTGAGGATGACAAGTAGTAGAAAACAACAATTTTGTGCCAAGTTTAGCCCATAAAGTCTTCCAAAAGTAACTCAAGAATTTAACATCGCGAACAGAAACAATAGTCCTAGGCATGCCATGCAACCTAGCGACTTCTCTAAAGAACAAATCCGCAATGTTTGAAGCATCATGGGTTTTATGACAAGCTATAAAATGTGTCATCTTGGAGAATCTATCCACAACAACAAAAATAGAATACCTCCCCTTCTTAGTCCTATGCAACCCCAAAATAAAGTCCATAGAAATGTCAATCCAAGTTCTTTTTAAGAATAGCACGCAAAAGTGTTCAGAAAATTCTATTGACAACTTCAGTTTGTCCATCCGTTTGAGCATGACGAGTAGTAGAAAACAACAATTTTGTGCCAAGTTTATCCCATAAAGTATTCCAAAAGTAACTCAAGAATTTAACATCGCGACCAGAAACAATAGTCCTAGGCATGCCATGCAACCTAACGACTTCTCTAAAGAACAAATCCGCAATGTTTGAAGCATCATGGGTTTTATGACAAGCTATAAAATGTGCCATCTTAGAGAATCTATCCACAACAACAAAAATAGAATCCCTCCCCTTCTTAGTCCTAGGCAACCCCAAAATAAAATCCATAGAAATGTCAATCAAAGTTCTTTTTAAGAATAGCACGCAAAAGTGTTCCCAATTTCTATTGACAACTTCAGTTTTTCCATCCGTTTGAGGATGACAAGTAGTAGAAAACAACAATTTTGTGCCAAGTTTAGCCCATAAAGTATTCCAAAAGTAACTCAAGAATTTAACATCGCGAACAGAAACAATAGTCCTAGGCATGCCATGCAACCTAGCGACTTCTCTAAAGAACAAGTCCGCAATGTTTGAAGCATCATGGGTTTTATGACAAGCTATAAAATGTACCATCTTAGAGAATCTATCCACAACAACAAAAATAGAATCCCTCCCCTTCTTAGTCCTAGGCAACCCCAAAATAAAGTCCATATAAATGTCAATCAAAGTTCTTTTTAAGAATAGCACGCAAAAGTGTTCCCAATTTCTATTGACAACTTCAGTTTGTCCATCCGTTTGAGGATGACAAGTAGTAGAAAACAATAATTTTGTGCAAAGTTTAGCCCATAAAGTATTCCAAAAGTAACTCAAAAATTTAATATCGCGACCAGAAACAATTGTCCTAGGCATACCATGCAACCTAGCGACTTCTCTAAAGAACAAGTCCGCAATGCTTGAAGCATCATCGGTTTTATGACAAGCTATAAAATGTACCATCTTAGAGAATATATCCACAACAACAAAAATAGAATCCCTCCCCTTCTTAGTCCTATGCAACACCAAAATAAAGTCCATAGAAATGTCAATTAAAGTTCTTTTTAAGAATAGCACGCAAATGTGTTCCCAAAGTTCTATTGCCAACTTCAGTTTGTCCATCCGTTTGAGGATGACAAGTAGTAGAAAACAACAGTTTTGTTGCAAGTTTAGCACATAAAGTCTTCCAAAAGTAACTCAATAATTTAACGTCGCGACCAGAATACAATAGTCCTAGGCATGCCATGCAACCTAACGACTTCTCTAAAGAACAAATCCGCAATGTTTGAAGCATCATCGGTTTTATGACAAGCTATAAAATGTGTCATCTTAGAGAATCTATCCACAACAACAAATATAGAATCCCTCCCATTCTTAGTCCTAGGCAACCCCAAAATAAAATCCATAGAAATGTCAATCCAAGTTCTTTTTAAGAATAGCACGCAAAAGTGTTCCCAAAGTTCTATTGACAACTTCAGTTTGTCCATCCGTTTGTGGATGACAAGTAGTAGAAACAACAATTTTGTGCCAAGTTTAGCCCATAAAGTATTCCAAAAGTAACTCAAGAATTTAACATCGCGACCAGAAACAATAGTCCTAGGCATGCCATGCAACCTAACGACTTCTCTAAAGAACAAATCCGCAATGTTTGAAGCATCATGGGTTTTATGACAAGCTATAAAATGGGCCATCTTAGAGAATCTATCCACAACAACAAAAATAGAATCCCTCCCCTTCTTAGTCCTAGGCAACCCCAAAATAAAGTCCATAGAAATGTCAATCCAAGTTCTTTTTAAGAATAGCACGCAAAAGTGTTCCCAATTTCTATTGGCAACTTCAGTTTGTCCATCCGTTTGAGGATGACAAGTAGTAGAAAACGACAATTTTGTGCCATGTTTAGCCCATAAAGTATTCCAAAAGTAACTCAAGAATTTAACATCGCGACCAGCAACAATAGTCATAGGCATGCCATGCAACCTAGCGACTTCTCTAAAGAACAAGTCCGCAATGTTTGAAGCATCATGGGTTTTATGACAAGCTATAAAATGTGTAATCTTAGAGAATCTATCCACAACAACAAAAATAGAATACCTCCCCTTCTTAGTCCTATGCAACCCCAAAATAAAGTCCTTAGAAATGTCAATCCAATTTCTTTTTAAGAATAGCACGCAAAAGTGTTCCCAAAGTTCTATTGTCAACTTCAGTTTGTCCATCCGTTTGAGGATGACAAGTAGTAGAAAACCACAATTTTGTGCCAAGTTTAGCGCATAAAGTCTTCCAAAAGTAACTCAATAATTTAATGTCGCGACCAGAAAACAATAGTCCTAAGCATGCCATGCAACCTAACGACTTCTCTAAAGAACAAATCCGCAATGTTTGAAGCATCATGGGTTTTATGACAAGCTATAAAATGTACCATCTTAGAGAATCTATCAACAACAACAAAAATAGAATCCCCCCCCTTCTTAGTCCTAGGCATCCCCAAAATAAAGTCCATAGAAATGTAAATCAAAGTTCTTTTTAAGAATAGCACGCAAAAGTGTTCCCAATTTCTATTGACAACTTCAGTTTGTCCACCCGTTTGAGGATGACAAGTAGTAGAAAACAACAATTTTGTGCCAAGTTTAGCCCATAAAGTCTTCCAAAAGTAACTCAAGAATTTAACATCGCGAACAAAAACAATAGTCCTAGGCATGCCATGCAACCTAGCGACTTCTCTAAAGAACAAATCCGCAATGTTTGAAGCATCATGGGTTTTATGACAAGCTATAAAATGTGTCATCTTAGAGAATCTATCCACAACAACAAAAATAGAATACCTCCCCTTCTTAGTCCTATGCAACCCCAAAATAAAGTCCATAGAAATGTCAATCCAAGTTCTTTTTAAGAATAGCACGCAAAAGTGTTCAGAAAATTCTATTGACAACTTCAGTTTGTCCATCCGTTTGAGCATGACGAGTAGTAGAAAACAACAATTTTGTGCCAAGTTTAGCCCATAAAGTATTCCAAAAGTAACTCAAGAATTTAACATCGCGACCAGAAACAATAGTCCTAGGCATGCCATGCAACCTAACGACTTCTCTAAAGAACAAATCCGCAATGTTTGAAGCATCATGGGTTTTATGACAAGCTATAAAATGTGCCATCTTAGAGAATCTATCCACAACAACAAAAATAGAATCCCTCCCCTTCTTAGTCCTAGGCAACCCCAAAATAAAATCCATAGAAATGTCAATCAAAGTTCTTTTTAAGAATAGCACGCAAAAGTGTTCCCAATTTCTATTGACAACTTCAGTTTTTCCATCCGTTTGAGGATGACAAGTAGTAGAAAACAACAATTTTGTGCCAAGTTTAGCCCATAAAGTATTCCAAAATTAACTCAAGAATTTAACATCGCGACCAGAAAATATAGTCCTAGGCATGCCATGCAACCTAACGACTTCTCTAAAGAACAAATTCGCAATGTTTGAAGCATCATGGGTTTTATGACAAGCTATAAAATGTACCATCTTAGAGAATCTATCCACAACAACAAAAATAGAATCCCTCCCCTTCTTAGTCCTAGGCAACCCCAAAATAAAGTCCATTGAAATGTCAATCAAAGTTCTTTTTAAGAATAGCACGCAAAAGTGTTCCCAATTTCTATTGACAACTTCAGTTTGTCCATCCGTTTGAGGATGACAAGTAGTAGAAAACCACAATTTTGTGCAAAGTTTAGCCCATAAAGTATTCCAAAAGTAACTCAAGAATTTAACATCGCGACCAGAAACAATAGTCCTAGGCATGCCATGCAACCTAGCGACTTCTCTAAAGAACAAGTCCGCAATGTTTGAAGCATCATCGGTTTTATGACAAGCTATAAAATGTGCCATCTTAGAGAATCTATCCACAACCACAAAAATAGAATCCCTCCCTTTCTTAGTCCTAGGCAACCCCAAAATAAAGTCCATAGAAATGTCAATCCAAGTTCTTTTTAAGAATAACACGCAAAAGTGTTCCCAATTTCTATTGACAACTTAAGTTTGTCTACCCGTTTGAGGATGACAAGTAGTAGAAAACAACAATTTTGTGCCAAGTTTAGCCCATAAAGTATTCCAAAAGTAACTCAAGAATTTAACATCGCGAACAGAAACAATAGTCCTAGGCATGCCATGCAACCTAGCGACTTCTCTAAAGAACAAGTCCGCAATGTTTGAAGCATCATCGGTTTTATGACAAGCTATAAAATGTCCCATCTTAGAGAATCTATCCACAACAACAAAAATAGAATCCCTCCCCTTCTTAGTCCTAGGCAACCCCAAAATAAAGTCTATAGAAATGTCAATCCAAGTTCTTTTTAAGAATAGCACGCAGAAGTGTTCCCAAAGTTCTATTGACAACTTCAGTTTGTCCATCCGTTTGAGCATGACAAGTAGTAGAAAACAACAATTTTGTGCCAAGTTTAGCCCATAAAGTATTCCAAAAGTAACTTAAGAATTTAACATCGCGACCAGAAACAATATTTCTAGGCATGCCATGCAACCTAACGACTTCTCTAAAGAACAAATTCGCAATGTTTGAAGCATCATCGGTTTTATGACAAGCTATAAAATGTGCCACCTTAGAGAATCTATCCACAACAACAATTATAGAATCCCTCCCATTCTTAGTCCTAGGCAACCCCAAAATAAAGTCCATAGAAATGTCAATCCAAGTTCTTCTTAAGAATAGCACGCAAAAGTGTTCCCAAAGTTCTATTGACAACTTCAGTTTGTCCATCCGTTTGAGGATGACAAGTAGTAGAAAACAACAATTTTGTGCCAAGTTTAGCCCATAAAGTATTCAAAAAGTAACTCAAGAATTTAACATCGCGACCAGAAACAATAGTCCTAGGCATGCCATGAAACCTAACGACTTCTCTAAAGAACAAATCCGCAATGTTTGAAGCATCATGGGTTTTATGACAAGCTATAAAATGGGCCATCTTAGAGAATCTATCCACAACAACAAAAATAGAATCCCTCCCCTTCTTAGTCCTAGGCAACCCCAAAATAAAGTCCATTGAAATGTCAATCAAAGTTCTTTGTTAAGAATAGCACGCAAAAGTGTTCCCAATTTCTATTGACAACTTCAGTTTGTCCATCCGTTTGAGGATGACAAGTAGTAGAAAACAACAATTTTGTGCCAAGTTTAGCCCATAAAGTCTTCCAAAAGTAACTCGAGAATATAACATCGCGACCAGAAACAATAGTCCTAGGCGTTCCATGCAACCTAACGACTTCTCTAAAGAACAAATCCGCAATGTTTGAAACATCATGGGTTTTATGACAAGCTACAAAATGGGCCATCTTAGAGAATCTATCCACAACAACAAAAATAGAATCCCTCCCCTTCTTAGTCCTAGGCAACCCCAAAATAAAGTCCATAGAAATGTCAATCCAAGTTCTTTTTAAGAATAGCACGCAAAAGTGTTCCCAATTTCTATTGGCAACTTCAGTTTGTCCATCCGTTTGAGGATGACAAGTAGTAGAAAACGACAATTTTGTGCCAAGTTTAAGCCCATAAAGTATTCCAAAAGTAACTCAAGAATTTAACATCGCGACCAGCAACAATAGTCATAGGCATGCCATGCAACCTAGCGACTTCTCTAAAGAACAAGTCCGCAATGTTTGAAGCATCATGGGTTTTATGACAAGCTATAAAATGTGTAATCTTAGAGAATCGATCCACAACAACAAAAATAGAATACCTCCCCTTCTTAGTCCTATGCAACCCCAAAATAAAGTCCTTAGAAATGTCAATCCAAGTTCTTTTTAAGAATAGCACGCAAAAGTGTTCCCAAAGTTCTATTGTCAACTTCAATTTGTCCATCCGTTTGAGGATGACAAGTAGTAGAAAACCACAATTTTGTGCCAAGTTTAGCGCATAAAGAACAAATCCGCTATGTTTGAAGCATCATCGGTTTTATGACAAGCTATAAAATGTGCCATCTTAGAGAATCTATCCACAACAACAAAAATAGAATCCCTCCCCTTCTTAGTGCTATGCAACCCCAAAATAAAGTCCAAAGAAATGTCAATCCAAGTTCTTTTTAAGAATAGCACGCAAAAGTGTTCCCAAATTTCTATTGACAACTTCAGTTTGTCCATCCGTTTGAGCATGACAAGTAGTAGAAAACAACAATTTTGTGCCAAGTTTAGCCCATAAAGTATTCCAAAAGTAACTCAAGAATTTAACATCGCGACCAGAAACAATAGTCCTAGGCATGCCATGCAACCTAACGACTTCTCTAAAGAACAAATCCGCAATGTTTGAAACATCATGGGTTTTATGACAAGCTACAAAATGGGCCATCTTAGAGAATCTATCCACAACAACAAAAATAGAATCCCTCCCCTTCTTAGTCCTAGGCAACCCCAAAATAAAGTCCATAGAAATGTCAATCCAAGTTCTTTTTAAGAATAGCACGCAAAAGTGTTCCCAATTTCTATTGGCAACTTCAGTTTGTCCATCCGTTTGAGGATGACAAGTA
Source organism: Primulina eburnea (assembly GCF_022965805.1). Classification (NCBI taxonomy): domain Eukaryota; kingdom Viridiplantae; phylum Streptophyta; class Magnoliopsida; order Lamiales; family Gesneriaceae; genus Primulina; species Primulina eburnea. The sequence continues at coordinate 122,736 of NW_027331239.1, forward strand.
GTAGAAAACGACAATTTTGTGCCAAGTTTAACCCATAAAGTATTCCAAAAGTAACTCAAGAATTTAACATCGCGACCAGCAACAATAGTCATAGGCATGCCATGCAACCTAGCGACTTCTCTAAAGAACAAGTCCGCAATGTTTGAAGCATCATGGGTTTTATGACAAGCTATAAAATGTGTAATCTTAGAGAATCGATCCACAACAACAAAAATAGAATACCTCCCCTTCTTAGTCCTATGCAACCCCAAAATAAAGTCCTTAGAAATGTCAATCCAAGTTCTTTTTAAGAATAGCACGCAAAAGTGTTCCCAAAGTTCTATTGTCAACTTCAGTTTGTCCATCCGTTTGAGGATGACAAGTAGTAGAAAACCACAATTTTGTGCCAAGTTTAGCGCATAAAGTCTTCCAAAAGTAACTCAATAATTTAATGTCGCGACCAGAAAACAATAGTCCTAGGCATGCCATGCAACCTAACGACTTCTCTAAAGAACAAATCCGCAATGTTTGAAGCATCATGGGTTTTATGACAAGCTATAAAATGTACCATCTTAGAGAATCTATCAACAACAACAAAAATAGAATCCCCCCCCTTCTTAGTCCTAGGCATCCCCAAAATAAAGTCCATAGAAATGTAAATCAAAGTTCTTTTTAAGAATAGCACGCAAAAGTGTTCCCAATTTCTATTGACAACTTCAGTTTGTCCACCCGTTTGAGGATGACAAGTAGTAGAAAACAACAATTTTGTGCCAAGTTTAGCCCATAAAGTCTTCCAAATGTAACTCAAGAATTTAACATCGCGAACAGAAACAATAGTCCTAGGCATGCCATGCAACCTAGCGACTTCTCTAAAGAACAAATCCGCAATGTTTGAAGCATCATGGGTTTTATGACAAGCTATAAAATGTGTCATCTTCGAGAATCTATCCACAACAACAAAAATAGAATACCTCCCCTTCTTAGTCCTATGCAACCCCAAAATAAAGTCCATAGAAATGTCAATCCAAGTTCTTTTTAAGAATAGCACGCAAAAGTGTTCAGAAAATTCTATTGACAACTTCAGTTTGTCCATCCGTTTGAGCATGACGAGTAGTAGAAAACAACAATTTTGTGCCAAGTTTAGCCCATAAAGTATTCCAAAAGTAACTCAAGAATTTAACATCGCGACCAGAAACAATAGTCCTAGGCATGCCATGCAACCTAACGACTTCTCTAAAGAACAAATCCGCAATGTTTGAAGCATCATGGGTTTTATGACAAGCTATAAAATGTGCCATCTTAGAGAATCTATCCACAACAACAAAAATAGAATCCCTCCCCTTCTTAGTCCTAGGCAACCCCAAAATAAAGTCCATAGAAATGTCAATCAAAGTTCTTTTTAAGAATAGCACGCAAAAGTGTTCCCAAGTTCTATTGACAACTTCAGTTTGTCCATCCGTTTGAGGATGACAAGTAGTAGAAAACAACAATTTTGTGCCAAGTTTAGCCCATAAAGTATTCCAAAAGTAACTCAAGAATTTAACATCGCGAACAGAAACAATAGTCCTAGGCATGCCATGCAACCTAGCGACTTCTCTAAAGAACAAGTCAGCAATGTTTGAAGCATCATGGGTTTTATGACAAGCTATAAAATGTACCATCTTAGAGAATCTATCCACAACAACAAAAATAGAATCCCTCCCCTTCTTAGTCCTAGGCAACCCCAAAATAAAGTCCATAGAAATGTCAATCAAAGTTCTTTTTAAGAATAGCACGCAAAAGTGTTCCAAGTTCTATTGACAACTTCAGTTTGTCCATCCGTTTGAGGATGACAAGTAGTAGAAAACAACAATTTTGTGCCAAGTTTAGCCCATAAAGTATTCCAAAAGTAACTCAAGAATTTAACATCGCGACCAGAAACAATAGTCCTAGGCATGCCATGCAACCTAGCGACTTCTCTAAAGAACAAGTCCGCAATGCTTTGAAGCATCATCGGTTTTATGACAAGCTATAAAATGTACCATCTTAGAGAATCTATCCACAACAACAAAAATAGAATCCCTCCCCTTCTTAGTCCTATGCAACCCCAAAATAAAGTCCATAGAAATGTCAATTAAAGTTCTTTTTAAGAATAGCACGCAAATGTGTTCCCAAAGTTCTATTGCCAACTTCAGTTTGTCCATCCGTTTGAGGATGACAAGTAGTAGAAAACAACAATTTTGTTGCAAGTTTAGCACATAAAGTCTTCCAAAAGTAACTCAATAATTTAACAGTCGCGACCAGAAACAATAGTCCTAGGCATGCCATGCAACCTAACGACTTCTCTAAAGAACAAATCCGCAATGTTTGAAGCATCATCGGTTTTATGACAAGCTATAAAATGTGCCATCTTAGAGAATCTATCCACAACAACAAAAATAGAATCCCTCCCCTTCTTAGTCCTAGGCAACCCCAAAATAAAGTCCATAGAAATGTCAATCCAAGTTCTTTTTAAGAATAGCACGCAAAAGTGTTCCCAAAGTTCTATTGACAACTTCAGTTTGTCCATCCGTTTGAGGATGACAAGTAGTAGAAAACAACAATTTTGTGCCAAGTTTAGCCCATAAAGTATTCCAAAAGTAACTCAAGAATTTAACATCGCGACCAGAAACAATAGTCCTAGGCATGCCATGCAACCTAACGACTTCTCTAAAGAACAAATCCGCAATGTTTGAAGCATCATGGGTTTTATGACAAGCTATAAAATGTGCCATCTTAGAGAATCTATCCACAACAACAAAAATAGAATCCCTCCCCTTCTTAGTCCTAGGCAACCCCAAAATAAAGTCCATAGAAATGTCAATCCAAGTTCTTTTTAAGAATAGCACGCAAAAGTGTTCCCAAAGTTCTATTGACAACTTCAGTTTGTCCATCCGTTTGAGGATGACAAGTAGTAGAAAACAACAATTTTGTGCCAAGTTTAGCCCATAAAGTATTCCAAAAGTAACTCAAGAATTTAACATCGCGACCAGAAACAATAGTCCTAGGCATGCCATGCAACCTAGCGACTTCTCTAAAGAACAAATCCGCAATGTTTGAAGCATCATGGGTTTTATGACAAGCTATAAAATGTGCCATCTTAGAGAATCTATCCACAACAACAAAAATAGAATCCCTCCCCTTCTTAGTCCTATGCAACCCCAAAATAAAGTCCATAGAAATGTCAATCCAAGTTCTTTTTAAGAATAGCACGCAAAAGTGTTCCCAAAGTTCTATTGTCAACTTCAGTTTGTCCATCCGTTTGAGGATGACAAGTAGTAGAAAACAACAATTTTGTGCCAAGTTTAGCCCATAAAGTCTTCCAAAAGTAACTCAATAATTTAACATCGCGACCAGAAACAATAGTCCTAGGCATGCCATGCAACCTAACGACTTCTCTAAAGAACAAATCCGCAATGTTTGAAGCATCATGGGTTTTATGACAAGCTATAAAATGTGCCATCTTAGAGAATCTATCCACAACAACAAAAATAGAATCCCTCCCCTTCTTAGTCCTAGGCAACCCCAAAATAAAGTCCATAGAAATGTCAATCCAAGTTCTTTTTAAGAATAGCACGCAAAAGTGTTCCCAAGTTCTATTGACAACTTCAGTTTGTCCATCCGTTTGAGGATGACAAGTAGTAGAAAACAACAATTTTGTGCCAAGTTTAGCCCATAAAGTCTTCCAAAAGTAACTCAAGAATTTAACATCGCGACCAGAAACAATAGTCCTAGGCATGCCATGCAACCTAGCGACTTCTCTAAAGAACAAATCCGCAATGTTTGAAGCATCATGGGTTTTATGACAAGCTATAAAATGTGTCATCTTAGAGAATCTATCCACAACAACAAAAATAGAATCCCTCCCCTTCTTAGTCCTATGCAACCCCAAAATAAAGTCCATAGAAATGTCAATCCAAGTTCTTTTTAAGAATAGCACGCAAAAGTGTTCCCAAAGTTCTATTGACAACTTCAGTTTGTCCATCCGTTTGAGGATGACAAGTAGTAGAAAACAACAATTTTGTGCCAAGTTTAGCCCATAAAGTATTCCAAAAGTAACTCAAGAATTTAACATCGCGACCAGAAACAATAGTCCTAGGCATGCCATGCAACCTAACGACTTCTCTAAAGAACAAATCCGCAATGTTTGAAGCATCATGGGTTTTATGACAAGCTATAAAATGTGCCATCTTAGAGAATCTATCCACAACAACAAAAATAGAATCCCTCCCCTTCTTAGTCCTAGGCAACCCCAAAATAAAGTCCATAGAAATGTCAATCCAAGTTCTTTTTAAGAATAGCACGCAAAAGTGTTCCCAAAGTTCTATTGACAACTTCAGTTTGTCCATCCGTTTGAGGATGACAAGTAGTAGAAAACAACAATTTTGTGCCAAGTTTAGCCCATAAAGTATTCCAAAAGTAACTCAAGAATTTAACATCGCGACCAGAAACAATAGTCCTAGGCATGCCATGCAACCTAACGACTTCTCTAAAGAACAAATCCGCAATGTTTGAAGCATCATGGGTTTTATGACAAGCTATAAAATGTGCCATCTTAGAGAATCTATCCACAACAACAAAAATAGAATCCCTCCCCTTCTTAGTCCTAGGCAACCCCAAAATAAAGTCCATAGAAATGTCAATCCAAGTTCTTTTTAAGAATAGCACGCAAAAGTGTTCCCAAAGTTCTATTGACAACTTCAGTTTGTCCATCCGTTTGAGGATGACAAGTAGTAGAAAACAACAATTTTGTGCCAAGTTTAGCCCATAAAGTATTCCAAAAGTAACTCAAGAATTTAACATCGCGACCAGAAACAATAGTCCTAGGCATGCCATGCAACCTAGCGACTTCTCTAAAGAACAAATCCGCAATGTTTGAAGCATCATCGGTTTTATGACAAGCTATAAAATGTGCCATCTTAGAGAATCTATCCACAACAACAAAAATAGAATCCCTCCCCTTCTTAGTCCTAGGCAACCCCAAAATAAAGTCCATAGAAATGTCAATCCAAGTTCTTTTTAAGAATAGCACGCAAAAGTGTTCCCAAGTTCTATTGACAACTTCAGTTTGTCCATCCGTTTGAGGATGACAAGTAGTAGAAAACAACAATTTTGTGCCAAGTTTAGCCCATAAAGTATTCCAAAAGTAACTCAAGAATTTAACATCGCGACCAGAAACAATAGTCCTAGGCATGCCATGCAACCTAGCGACTTCTCTAAAGAACAAATCCGCAATGTTTGAAGCATCATCGGTTTTATGACAAGCTATAAAATGTGCCATCTTAGAGAATCTATCCACAACAACAAAAATAGAATCCCTCCCCTTCTTAGTCCTAGGCAACCCCAAAATAAAGTCCATAGAAATGTCAATCCAAGTTCTTTTTAAGAATAGCACGCAAAGTGTTCCCAAAGTTCTATTGACAACTTCAGTTTGTCCATCCGTTTGAGGATGACAAGTAGTAGAAAACAACAATTTTGTGCCAAGTTTAGCCCATAAAGTATTCCAAAAGTAACTCAAGAATTTAACATCGCGACCAGAAACAATAGTCCTAGGCATGCCATGCAACCTAACGACTTCTCTAAAGAACAAATCCGCAATGTTTGAAGCATCATCGGTTTTATGACAAGCTATAAAATGTGCCATCTTAGAGAATCTATCCACAACAACAAAATAGAATCCCTCCCATTCTTAGTCCTAGGCAACCCCAAAATAAAGTCCATAGAAATGTCAATCCAAGTTCTTTTTAAGAATAGCACGCAAAAGTGTTCCCAAAGTTCTATTGACAACTTCAGTTTGTCCATCCGTTTGAGGATGACAAGTAGTAGAAAACAACAATTTTGTGCCAAGTTTAGCCCATAAAGTATTCCAAAAGTAACTCAAGAATTTAACATCGCGACCAGAAACAATAGTCCTAGGCATGCCATGCAACCTAACGACTTCTCTAAAGAACAAATCCGCAATGTTTGAAGCATCATCGGTTTTATGACAAGCTATAAAATGTGCCATCTTAGAGAATCTATCCACAACAACAAAAATAGAATCCCTCCCCTTCTTAGTCCTAGGCAACCCCAAAATAAAGTCCATAGAAATGTCAATCCAAGTTCTTTTTAAGAATAGCACGCAAAAGTGTTCCCAAGTTCTATTGACAACTTCAGTTTGTCCATCCGTTTGAGGATGACAAGTAGTAGAAAACAACAATTTTGTGCCAAGTTTAGCCCATAAAGTATTCCAAAAGTAACTCAAGAATTTAACATCGCGACCAGAAACAATAGTCCTAGGCATGCCATGCAACCTAACGACTTCTCTAAAGAACAAATCCGCAATGTTTGAAGCATCATGGGTTTTATGACAAGCTATAAAATGTGCCATCTTAGAGAATCTATCCACAACAACAAAAATAGAATCCCTCCCCTTCTTAGTCCTAGGCAACCCCAAAATAAAGTCCATTAGAAATGTCAATCCAAGTTCTTTTTAAGAATAGCACGCAAAGTGTTCCCAAGTTCTATTGACAACTTCAGTTTGTCCATCCGTTTGAGGATGACAAGTAGTAGAAAACAACAATTTTGTGCCAAGTTTAGCCCATAAAGTCTTCCAAAAGTAACTCAAGAATTTAACATCGCGACCAGAAACAATAGTCCTAGGCATGCCATGCAACCTAACGACTTCTCTAAAGAACAAGTCCGCAATGTTTGAAGCATCATCGGTTTTATGACAAGCTATAAAATGTGCCATCTTAGAGAATCTATCCACAACAACAAAAATAGAATCCCTCCCCTTCTTAGTCCTAGGCAACCCCAAAATAAAGTCCATAGAAATGTCAATCCAAGTTCTTTTTAAGAATAGCACGCAAAGTGTTCCCAAAGTTCTATTGACAACTTCAGTTTGTCCATCCGTTTGAGGATGACAAGTAGTAGAAAACAACAATTTTGTGCCAAGTTTAGCCCATAAAGTATTCCAAAAGTAACTCAAGAATTTAACATCGCGACCAGAAACAATAGTCCTAGGCATGCCATGCAACCTAACGACTTCTCTAAAGAACAAATCCGCAATGTTTGAAGCATCATCGGTTTTATGACAAGCTATAAAATGTGCCATCTTAGAGAATCTATCCACAACAACAAAAATAGAATCCCTCCCATTCTTAGTCCTAGGCAACCCCAAAATAAAGTCCATAGAAATGTCAATCCAAGTTCTTTTTAAGAATAGCACGCAAAAGTGTTCCCAAAGTTCTATTGACAACTTCAGTTTGTCCATCCGTTTGAGGATGACAAGTAGTAGAAAACAACAATTTTGTGCCAAGTTTAGCCCATAAAGTATTCCAAAAGTAACTCAAGAATTTAACATCGCGACCAGAAACAATAGTCCTAGGCATGCCATGCAACCTAACGACTTCTCTAAAGAACAAATCCGCAATGTTTGAAGCATCATGGGTTTTATGACAAGCTATAAAATGTGCCATCTTAGAGAATCTATCCACAACAACAAAAATAGAATCCCTCCCCTTCTTAGTCCTAGGCAACCCCAAAATAAAGTCCATAGAAATGTCAATCCAAGTTCTTTTTAAGAATAGCACGCAAAAGTGTTCCCAAAGTTCTATTGACAACTTCAGTTTGTCCATCCGTTTGAGGATGACAAGTAGTAGAAAACAACAATTTTGTGCCAAGTTTAGCCCATAAAGTATTCCAAAAGTAACTCAAGAATTTAACATCGCGACCAGAAACAATAGTCCTAGGCATGCCATGCAACCTAACGACTTCTCTAAAGAACAAATCCGCAATGTTTGAAGCATCATGGGTTTTATGACAAGCTATAAAATGTGCCATCTTAGAGAATCTATCCACAACAACAAAAATAGAATCCCTCCCCTTCTTAGTCCTAGGCAACCCCAAAATAAAGTCCATTGAAATGTCAATCAAAGTTCTTTGTTAAGAATAGCACGCCAAAGTGTTCCCAATTTCTATTGACAACTTCAGTTTGTCCATCCGTTTGAAGATGACAAGTAGTAGAAAACAACAATTTTGTGCCAAGTTTAGCCCATAAAGTCTTCCAAAAGTAACTCGAGAATATAACATCGCGACCAGAAACAATAGTCCTAGGCGTTCCATGCAACCTAACGACTTCTCTAAAGAACAAGTCCGCAATGTTTGAAGCATCATCAGTTTTATGACAAGCTATAAAATGTACCATCTTAGAGAATCTTTCCACAACAACAAAAATAGAATCCCTCTGTGGGGACCCCGGGCTCTAAATCTTTTTCTTGGGATTAAATGGATTGTTATTCTAAAATGTGGGTCAATTTTCGCTTTTATATTTAAATCAAAATGTAACTAGACAAGCACAAGTTCTTTATTTAATTTACAACATACAAACATAAAATCTATGTCCTGTTCCGTATGTCCTCAACTAACCAGTAATAAAATACAGTACATAACAAAAGACAACTACTGGTCCGTCTGCTAGGCCCGAGATCTCCACGCTAACACGATCATCTCTGTCTCGACCCAAATCCTGCCCCACCTGTTGTTATGCACACATACAGACATAACAACAGCCGGAAAACCGGTGAGAACACATCCCAGTATAAACATGTGAACATGCATATAAATACTATAAAACATGAAACATGCTGATATGAATGTCATTCATATAAAATCATGAAATGCGAGCCTAATCATGTCTAGATGCGACTCGACTAAAACTCTAGGGATCCCGGTGTGAATAAGACGATCTATCACCTACCCTCCCAATCGGGGTGACGGTACGTCTTATTCCTAGACTTCGGCCTGATCTGTATCCACGTCTACAAAGGGGCGGTGATCTTCCCCTAAGCTGGGATAGAACCGAACATCTAGAAGTCTGCCTGATCTCCAGACTGTCCTATCTTAATGCATGAATACAAAATCTGTAAACAAGCATAATCATCTAATGCAATGTAACATGATCTGTAAACAAAGCATAATAAGAATTGAATACAAGTTCTAATAAACATCTAATGCAATGTAACATGATCTGTAAACAAAGCATAGCGAGATTTGCATACAAGATCTATAAACAATTCTATAATAATAATACCTATATCAAGATATAAACAATAAAACTCGTATGTGGTTTTGGTTGGGAAACTCAAATGTGATCTCATTTGAGTCGTGATTCCCCAAAACAAAACATGTATTATACCTTTCGTCGTAGAATTGCTGTTACAGTCGTGAAGATGAATCTGCAATAGAATGTCTAACACTTTCTAGGAAATGTTTCTTTAACACTTACTAATCAAATGAAATCTCGCGCCTCTATTTATAGACAATGATCGGAAGATCCGATCCACTTCGGACGCTCCGATCTGACACACTTCGGACGCTCCGAACTCACTTCGGACGTTCCGAATCCTGCATGTCTTCCACGTCTCTAGCCAACTGTCTCGGATGATCCGAACTACGATCGGTCGATCCGAACTCTGCATGCCATCCATGTGTCCAGCCACCTGGCTCGGACGCTCCGAACGCCGAACGGACGATCCGAACGCATCGGACGATCCGATCCTGGTTCGGTCCTTCCGGTCTCACCGAAATATAAATAATCCAACATTCTCGATATCGGTCAATCTAATCTCAATAGATATCATTTCTTATTTCTTATGGTTATGTACAATCTTCACAACATATCTATGAATTCGTACATGTCAATCATTGCTCTGGGCATTACATTTCTCCCCCTCTAAGACAGAAGTTCGTCCTCGAACTGAAGTAACCATACAAAGTATCTAAAACAGTTTGATAATCTAAAACTGAATACATACTCATATCATATAAATAACTCGGGGTGTTTCTGCCTCATGTTTTCTTCCGTTTCCCACGTCGCTTCCTCAATGCCATGTCGACTCCACTGAACTTTCACAAGTGGAATGGTCTTCGTTCTGAGCTGTTTGTCCTTTCGATCAAGAATCTGTATCGGTCGTTCTATATAGCTCAAGGTTTGATCAAGTTCAGCTTCGTTCGGTTGAATAACATGAGAAACATCTGGCATATATCTGCGTAACATTGATACATGAAATACGTCATGTATTCCGGATAAAGAAGGAGGAAGAGCAAGTCGATAAGCTCGATCGCCAATCTTTTCAAGAATCTCGTACGGACCAATGTATCGAGGAGATAGCTTCCCACGTTTGCCAAATCGCACAACGCCTCTAAAAGGAGAAATTTTCAAGAATACCCTATCTCCTACCTCAAATACTAACGGTCTACGTCTGATATTGGCGTACTTTGCTTGCCTATCCTGTGCTGTCTTCATTCTTTTCTGAATAACCTTTACCTTCTCAGTCATGTCACGAATCATATCTGGCCCAAGTTCTGGTACTTCTGAAACATCATCCCAATATAGCGGAGATCTGCACCTCTTGCCATACAAAGCTTCAAACGGTGCCATCTCAATGCTCGTCTGATAGCTATTATTGTACGAGAATTCGCAAAGAGGTAGGGAATCTTGCCAACTAATGCCAAAATCTAGCACGACGGCTCTCAACATATCCTCTAATGTCTGGATAGTCCGTTCTGACTGTCCGTCTGTCTGAGGATGGTAAGCAGTGCTAAGGTGTAAGGTCGTACCTAACGCCTGCTGTAAACTGTGCCAGAAGTGTGAAGTGAATCGTGGATCACGATCTGATACGATAGACTTCGGCACTCCATGCAATCTGACTACCTCACGAATATAAATCTCCGCCATCTGATCCTGTCTATACGTCATTCTATAAGGGATGAAACAAGCAGATTTGGTCAATCTGTCAATAATGACCCAAATCGCATCGCAACCTCTGGATGATCGAGGTAACTTCGTCACGAAATCCATGGAAATGTGGTCCCATTTCCATTCTGGAATGGATAAACTCTGAAGTAAACCCCCCGGCTTCTTCCTCTCGGCCTTCACCTGTTGGCAGTTCAAGCATTTAGACACAAATTCGGCAATGTCTGACTTCATTTGTTTCCACCAGAATTGGGTCTTCAAGTCATTGTACATCTTCCTGCCACCAGGATGAATGCTGAACCGACTACAATGTGCCTCTGTCAGAATCTGCTGCCTCAAATCTGCAACATCTGGCACAACTAGACGGTTATTCACGTACAACACATGATCTCGTACCTGATATTCTGATACATGCCCTGATCTGACCATTTGGATTGATCTTTGCACATTCTGATCAGTTTTTTGTGCTTCCTTAATCCTCATAATCAAATTGGGCTCAACTTGGATCGTAAAGAGTCGTAGTGGCTTACTATCTGTATCAAATTCTAATCCAGACATACAGCAATTTTCAACTAACTTGTTAACACCTATCGTCGATAAGGACAATGAACATACCTTACGACTCAAGGCATCTGCTGCTGCATTTGACTTACCTGGATAATATTTGATTTCACAGTCAAAGTCTTTCAGAAGATCTAGCCATCTACGTTGCCTCATATTCAATTCTGATTGAGAAAATAGGTACTTTAAGCTCTTGTGATCGGAAAAGATCTCAAATTTCTCGCCATAGAGATAATGACGCCAAATCTTTAATGCAAACACGATAGCCGCCAATTCAAGATCATGAATGGGGTATCGAACTTCATGTGGCTTCAATTGTCTCGAGGCGTATGCGATCACATGACCTCGCTGCATAAGAACACATCCCAAACCTCTATGAGAAGCATCACAATATACAACAAAATCACCTGTACCTGAAGGTATCGTCAATACTGGAGCACTGGTCAGCCTTTTCTTCAATTCAACAAAGCTAGACTCACACTCCTCTGACCAAACAAATGGTGCATTCTTTTGTGTTAATTGAGTTATTGGTTTTGCAATACTGGAGAAATCTTTGATAAATCTTCTGTAGTATCCGGCTAAGCCCATGAAACTGCGTATTTCTGGTACAGAAGTCGGTCTCGACCAACTAATCACAGCTTCCACTTTACTCGGATCAACAGAAATACCATCTCCAGAAATGATATGTCCTAAGAAGACAACTCTATTCAACCAAAACTCACACTTTGACAATTTAGCATACAGTCGCTCGTTTCTCAACGTCTGCAAAACAATTCTGAGATGCTCTGCATGCTCATTTCTGTTCTTCGAATACACCAAAATGTCATCAATGAAGACAATCACAAATTCATCTAGATATCTCTGAAACACTTGGTTCATCAAGCCCATAAATACCGCAGGAGCATTTGTTAAACCAAAAGGCATGACAATAAATTCGTAATGTCCATACCTGGTTCGAAACGCTGTCTTTGGTATGTCTATATCTCGAACTCTGAGCTGATGATAACCAGAACGTAAATCAATCTTAGAATAGACCGAGGATCCCTGCAACTGATCAAATAGGTCATCGATCCTAGGCAAAGGATATTTATTCTTGATCGTTGCCTTGTTCAACTGCCGGTAATCGATACACAACCGCATCGACCCATCTTTCTTTCGCACGAACAGCACCGGAGCGCCCCAAGGAGATACACTAGGTCTGATATATCCCTTGGCTAGAAGATCTTCTAATTGTGCTTTCAATTCTTTGAGTTCGATGGGTGCCATCCTATATGGAGCTCTCGAAATAGGTACGGTACCTGGCGCAAGTTCAATGCTGAAATCTACCTCACGAACCGGAGGTAATCCTGGGATCTCATCTGGAAAAATATCTGGAAATTCCCGTACTACTGGCAGATCTGCCAATGCCGGGCTCGACTTCTGCATATCTACAGCATAAACAAAGAAACCATCCGCTCCTTTCTGTAACAGTCTGTTCATAGTAAGAGCCGAAATCAAGGGAATCCGAGATCTGGAACCCTTCCCGTAGAATTTCCACTCGTCTGTCATCTCGGGTCTGAATCTGACAATCTTGTGGAAACAATCCACGGTGGCTCTGTACTTCGTTAGCATGTCAATACCGACTATACAATCAAAATCAGCTAGACCCAACACTATACAATCTAGGTCAATCTCATGCCCCTCAAACTGTAGAATGCAATGTCTAACCGTAGTTACAGATATTAATCCACTTCCCAACGGAGAATTAATAGACACAACGTCTAACAAAGACTCAACAGGCAATGAATGCAACAATGCAAATCGTTCTGAGATGAATGTATGCGATGCACCTGTATCTATCAAGATATAAGCAGGATAACCATAAAGGAGACAGTTACCTGCTATAACATCATCTGGTGCATCTTGTGCTTGCTCCTCTGTCAACGCAAACACTTGGGCCTGTTGCCTCGGAGGTTGAGTCACAGTCTGACTACCTCGGCCTCTGGGTGGAGTCGGTGCTGGTGGAGGCTGAAAAGAGTGAACCGACGATGCCTGCCGCTCAAACTGAGGTACTGAACCGGATGCTCTTCCACTCTGGCCTTGCTGTACACCTCTCTGTGGACAGACTTTGGCAAAATGCCCCGGTTGCCTACAAATGTTGCATCGGCCTGTAACTCCTTGGCACTGTTCAGTCGCATGCCTACCTCCACAATTATTGCAATATACACCTGAAGTCCTTGAACTTTGATCAAAACCAGTCTGTCTTGATCCGCTGGAGCTGGATGAACTGCTCCCAGGTCGCTTAAACTGCTTCCCCTTCGCCTTCAACTGTTCTTTGCGTCCACTACCACTACCACCACTTTCGAATCGAGGAGGAGGAACTTGGGATGGAGGTAGTGGCGGTCTCGGACTCGGTGCAACATACGGAGCACTCCGTTGTCTAAGCAATCCTGCTTCAGCTCCTTTGGCACGATTCAATGCATCCGAGAAGTTATCGGGTCTCCCAGTATTGACCAACGTAAAGATATCTGGATTCAGGCCATTTATAAACTGATCCGCCATGGCCTCGTCATTTCCTGAAACATGGGGTGCAAAACGAAGCAAAGAAGAGAATTTAGCAACGTACTCCTCAATGTTCAATGGCCCTTGCCTCAGGTTTGCGAATTCAGCGCCTTTATCTTTACGGTAGGATACAGGGAAGAATCGCTGATAAAACTCGGTCTTGAATACCTTCCAAGAAATTTCGGTACCCCGCTGCTCTAAAGCTCTCCTAATGTTCAACCACCAATTCTTTGCTATATCTTGCAATTGATGGCCAATTAGCTTGATCCTCTTCTCATCACTGTACTCCAACGAGTCGAATAGCATCTCAATATCTTCAAGCCAACTTTCGCACTCGATGGCATTCTCGGTACCTTTTAAAGTGGGAGGTCGAAAGGATTGGAATCGCTTCAGCAACGTCTCCATAGGGGTCGCCGTAACATCCATAGGATCTCCGGATGTACTCCCCTGCTCTGGCGCTGCTGGTCGTAGAGGTACGGCTGCTCTTCTAGGAGGCATATCTAATAATCCAACTGATTAGTAAACAAGATATACAACTGTCTCAGCCATCATCTAGTCAGTTACCTCTGATCTAGAATCGGTTCTGATTCAGTCAATCACATGCTGAAATTAATCAAATACCAAACAACATGTAATAAGAAAGCAATAATCATGCTAGCACATCATCAAGCAAGGAAGAAGACTCGATCTACCCCGCTCATTCTATCCTATTTCAGTCTAACGGAACTATCGGCTCTGATACCACCTGTTGTGGGGACCCGGGCTCTAAATCTTTTTCTTGGGATTAAATGGATTGTTATTCTAAAATGTGGGTCAATTTTTCGCTTTTATATTTAAATCAAAATGTAACTAGACAAGCACAAGTTCTTTATTTAATTTACAACATACAAACATAAAATCTATGTCCTGTTCCGTATGTCCTCAACTAACCAGTAATAAAATACAGTACATAACAAAAGACAACTACTGGTCCGTCTGCTAGGCCCGAGATCTCCACGCTAACACGATCATCTCTGTCTCGACCCAAATCCTGCCCCACCTGTTGTTATGCACACATACAGACATAACAACAGCCGGAAAACCGGTGAGAACACATCCCAGTATAAACATGTGAACATGCATATAAATACTATAAAACATGAAACATGCTGATATGAATGTCATTCATATAAAATCATGAAATGCGAGCCTAATCATGTCTAGATGCGACTCGACTAAAACTCTAGGGATCCCGGTGTGAATAAGACGATCTATCACCTACCCTCCCAATCGGGGTGACGGTACGTCTTATTCCTAGACTTCGGCCTGATCTGTATCCACGTCTACAAAGGGGCGGTGATCTTCCCCTAAGCTGGGATAGAACCGAACATCTAGAAGTCTGCCTGATCTCCAGACTGTCCTATCTTAATGCATGAATACAAAATCTGTAAACAAGCATAATCATCTAATGCAATGTAACATGATCTGTAAACAAAGCATAATAAGAATTGAATACAAGTTCTAATAAACATCTAATGCAATGTAACATGATCTGTAAACAAAGCATAGCGAGATTTGCATACAAGATCTATAAACAATCTATAATAATAATACCTATATCAAGATATAAACAATAAAACTCGTATGTGGTTTTGGTTGGGAAACTCAAATGTGATCTCATTTGAGTCGTGATTCCCCAAAACAAAACATGTATTATACCTTTCGTCGTAGAATTGCTGTTACAGTCGTGAAGATGAATCTGCAATAGAATGTCTAACACTTTCTAGGAAATGTTTCTTTAACACTTACTAATCAAATGAAATCTCGCGCCTCTATTTATAGACAATGATCGGAAGATCCGATCCACTTCGGACGCTCCGATCTGACACACTTCGGACGCTCCGAACTCACTTCGGACGTTCCGAATCCTGCATGTCTTCCACGTCTCTAGCCAACTGTCTCGGATGATCCGAACTACGATCGGTCGATCCGAACTCTGCATGCCATCCATGTGTCCAGCCACCTGGCTCGGACGCTCCGAACGCCGAACGGACGATCCGAACGCATCGGACGATCCGATCCTGGTTCGGTCCTTCCGGTCTCACCGAAATATAAATAATCCAACATTCTCGATATCGGTCAATCTAATCTCAATAGATATCATTTCTTATTTCTTATGGTTATGTACAATCTTCACAACATATCTATGAATTCGTACATGTCAATCATTGCTCTGGGCATTACACCCTCCCCTTCTTAGTCCTAGGCAACCCCAAAATAAAGTCCATAGAAATGTCAATCCAAGTTCTTTTTAAGAATAGCACGCAAAAGTGTTCCCAATTTCTATTGGCAACTTCAGTTTGTCCATCCGTTTGAGGATGACAAGTAGTAGAAAACGACAATTTTGTGCCAAGTTTAGCCCATAAAGTATTCCAAAAGTAACTCAAGAATTGAACATCGCGACCAGCAACAATAGTCATAGGCATGCCATGCAACCTAGCGACTTCTCTAAAGAACAAGTCCGCAATGTTTGAAGCATCATGGGTTTTATGACAAGCTATAAAATGTGTAATCTTAGAGAATCGATCCACAACAACAAAAATAGAATACCTCCCCTTCTTAGTCCTATGCAACCCCAAAATAAAGTCCTTAGAAATGTCAATCCAAGTTCTTTTTAAGAATAGCACGCAAAAGTGTTCCCAAAGTTCTATTGTCAACTTCAGTTTGTCCATCCGTTTGAGGATGACAAGTAGTAGAAAACCACAATTTTGTGCCAAGTTTAGCGCATAAAGTCTTTCAAAAGTAACTCAATAATTTAATGTCGCGACCAGAAAACAATAGTCCTAGGCATGCCATGCAACCTAACGACTTCTCTAAAGAACAAATCCGCAATGTTTGAAGCATCATGGGTTTTATGACAAGCTATAAAATGTACCATCTTAGAGAATCTATCAACAACAACAAAAATAGAATCCCTCCCCTTCTTAGTCCTAGGCAACCCCAAAATAAAGTCCATACAAATGTAAATCCAAGTTCTTTTTAAGAATAGCACGCAAAGGTGTTCCCAAAGTTCTATTGACAACTTCAGTTTGTCCATCCGTTTGAGGATGACAAGTAGTAGAAAACAACAATTTTGTGCCAAGTTTAGCCCATAAAGTATTCCAAAAGTAACTCAAGAATTTAACATCGCGACCAGAAACAATAGTCCTAGGCATGCCATGCAACCTAACGACTTCTCTAAGAACAAATCCGCAATGTTTGAAGCATCATTGGTTTTATGACAAGCTATAAAATGTGCCATCTTAGAGAATCTATCCACAACAACAAAAATAGAATCCCTCCCCTTCTTAGTCCTAGGCAACCCCAAAATAAAGTCCATTAGAAATGTCAATCCAAGTTCTTTTTAAGAATAGCACGCAAAAGTGTTCCCAATTTCTATTAACAACTTCAGTTTGTCATCCGTTTGAGGATGACAAGTAGTAGAAAACAACAATTTTGTGCAAGTTTAGCCCATAAAGTATTCCAAAAGTAACTCAAGAATTTAACATCGCGACCAGAAACAATAGTCCTAGGCATGCCATGCAACCTAACGACTTCTCTAAAGAACAAATCCGCAATGTTTGAAGCATCATGGGTTTTATGACAAGCTATAAAATGTACCATCTTAGAGAATCTATCCACAACAACAAAAATAGAATCCCTCCCCTTCTTAGTCCTAGGCAACCCCAAAATAAAGTCCATTGAAATGTCAATCAAAGTTCTTTGTTAAGAATAGCACGCAAAAGTGTTCCCAATTTCTATTGACAACTTCAGTTTGTCCATCCGTTTGAGGATGACAAGTAGTAGAAAACAACAATTTTGTGCAAGTTTAGCCCATAAAGTATTCCAAAATTAACTCAAGAATTTAACATCGCGACCAGAAACAATAGTCCTAGGCATGCCATGCAACCTAACGACTTCTCTAAGGAACAAATCCGCAATGTTTGAAGCATCATTGGTTTTATGACAAGCTATAAAATGTGCCAATCTTAGAGAATCTATTCACAACAACAAAAATAGAATCCCTCCCCTTCTTAGTCCAAGGCAACCCCAAAATAAAGTCCATTGAAATGTCAATCAAAGTTCTTTTTAAGTATAGCACGCAAAAGTGTTCCCAATTTCTATTGACAACTTCAGTTTGTTCATCCGTTTGAGGATGACAAGTAGTAGAAACCAACAATTTTGTGCAAAGTTTAGCCCATAAAGTATTCCAAAAGTAACTCAAGAATTTAACATCGC
Organism: Primulina eburnea; assembly: GCF_022965805.1. NCBI lineage: Eukaryota > Viridiplantae > Streptophyta > Magnoliopsida > Lamiales > Gesneriaceae > Primulina > Primulina eburnea. The sequence continues at coordinate 140,830 of NW_027331239.1, forward strand.
GACCAGAAACAATAGTCCTAGGCATGCCATGCAACCTAACGACTTCTCTAAAGAACAAATCCGCAATGTTTGAAGCATCATGGGTTTTATGACAAGCTATAAAATGTACCATCTTAGAGAATCTATCCACAACAACAAAAATAGAATTCCTCCCCTTCTTAGTCCTAGGCAACCCCAAAATAAAGTCCATTGAAATGTCAATCAAAGTTCTTTGTTAAGAATAGCACGCAAAAGTGTTCCCAATTCTATTGACAACTTCAGTTTGTCCATCCGTTTGAGGATGACAAGTAGTAGAAAACAACAATTTTGTGCCAAGTTTAGCCCATAAAGTATTCCAAAAGTAACTCAAGAATTTAACATCGCGACCAGAAACAATAGTCCTAGGCATGCCATGCAACCTAACGACTTCTCTAAAGAACAAATCCGCAATGTTTGAAGCATCATCGGTTTTATGACAAGCTATAAAATGTGCCATCTTAGAGAATCTATCCACAACAACAAAAATAGAATCCCTCCCCTTCTTAGTCCTAGGCAACCCCAAAATAAAGTCCATAGAAATGTCAATCCAAGTTCTTTTTAAGAATAGCACGCAAAAGTGTTCCCAAAGTTCTATTGACAACTTCAGTTTGTCCATCCGTTTGAGGATGACAAGTAGTAGAAAACAACAATTTTGTGCCAAGTTTAGCCCATAAAGTATTCCAAAAGTAACTCAAGAATTTAACATCGCGACCAGAAACAATAGTCCTAGGCATGCCATGCAACCTAACGACTTCTCTAAAGAACAAATCCGCAATGTTTGAAGCATCATCGGTTTTATGACAAGCTATAAAATGTGCCATCTTAGAGAATCTATCCACAACAACAAAAATAGAATCCCTCCCCTTCTTAGTCCTAGGCAACCCCAAAATAAAGTCCATAGAAATGTCAATCCAAGTTCTTTTTAAGAATAGCACGCAAAGGTGTTCCCAAAGTTCTATTGACAACTTCAGTTTGTCCATCCGTTTGAGGATGACAAGTAGTAGAAAACAACAATTTTGTGCCAAGTTTAGCCCATAAAGTATTCCAAAAGTAACTCAAGAATTTAACATCGCGACCAGAAACAATAGTCCTAGGCATGCCATGCAACCTAACGACTTCTCTAAAGAACAAATCCGCAATGTTTGAAGCATCATGGGTTTTATGACAAGCTATAAAATGTGCCATCTTAGAGAATCTATCCACAACAACAAAAATAGAATCCCTCCCCTTCTTAGTCCTAGGCAACCCCAAAATAAAGTCCATAGAAATGTCAATCCAAGTTCTTTTTAAGAATAGCACGCAAAAGTGTTCCCAAAGTTCTATTGACAACTTCAGTTTGTCCATCCGTTTGAGGATGACAAGTAGTAGAAAACAACAATTTTGTGCCAAGTTTAGCCCATAAAGTCTTCCAAAAGTAACTCAAGAATTTAACATCGCGACCAGAAACAATAGTCCTAGGCATGCCATGCAACCTAACGACTTCTCTAAAGAACAAATCCGCAATGTTTGAAGCATCATCGGGTTTTATGACAAGCTATAAAATGTACCATCTTAGAGAATCTATCCACAACAACAAAAATAGAATCCCTCCCCTTCTTAGTCCTAGGCAACCCCAAAATAAAGTCCATAGAAATGTCAATCCAAGTTCTTTTTAAGAATAGCACGCAAAGGTGTTCCCAAAGTTCTATTGACAACTTCAGTTTGTCCATCCGTTTGAGGATGACAAGTAGTAGAAAACAACAATTTTGTGCCAAGTTTAGCCCATAAAGTATTCCAAAAGTAACTCAAGAATTTAACATCGCGACCAGAAACAATAGTCCTAGGCATGCCATGCAACCTAACGACTTCTCTAAAGAACAAATCCGCAATGTTTGAAGCATCATTGGTTTTATGACAAGCTATAAAATGTGCCATCTTAGAGAATCTATCCACAACAACAAAAATAGAATCCCTCCCCTTCTTAGTCCTAGGCAACCCCAAAATAAAGTCCATAGAAATGTCAATCCAAGTTCTTTTTAAGAATAGCACGCAAAAGTGTTCCCAAAGTTCTATTGACAACTTCAGTTTGTCCATCCGTTTGAGGATGACAAGTAGTAGAAAACAACAATTTTGTGCCAAGTTTAGCCCATAAAGTATTCCAAAAGTAACTCAAGAATTTAACATCGCGACCAGAAACAATAGTCCTAGGCATGCCATGCAACCTAACGACTTCTCTAAAGAACAAATCCGCAATGTTTGAAGCATCATGGGTTTTATGACAAGCTATAAAATGTGCCATCTTAGAGAATCTATCCACAACAACAAAAATAGAATCCCTCCCCTTCTTAGTCCTAGGCAACCCCAAAATAAAGTCCATAGAAATGTCAATCCAAGTTCTTTTTAAGAATAGCACGCAAAAGTGTTCCCAAAGTTCTATTGACAACTTCAGTTTGTCCATCCGTTTGAGGATGACAAGTAGTAGAAAACAACAATTTTGTGCCAAGTTTAGCCCATAAAGTATTCCAAAAGTAACTCAAGAATTTAACATCGCGACCAGAAACAATAGTCCTAGGCATGCCATGCAACCTAACGACTTCTCTAAAGAACAAATCCGCAATGTTTGAAGCATCATCGGTTTTATGACAAGCTATAAAATGTGCCATCTTAGAGAATCTATCCACAACAACAAAAATAGAATCCCTCCCCTTCTTAGTCCTAGGCAACCCCAAAATAAAGTCCATAGAAATGTCAATCCAAGTTCTTTTTAAGAATAGCACGCAAAAGTGTTCCCAAAGTTCTATTGACAACTTCAGTTTGTCCATCCGTTTGAGGATGACAAGTAGTAGAAAACAACAATTTTGTGCCAAGTTTAGCCCATAAAGTATTCCAAAAGTAACTCAAGAATTTAACATCGCGACCAGAAACAATAGTCCTAGGCATGCCATGCAACCTAACGACTTCTCTAAAGAACAAATCCGCAATGTTTGAAGCATCATGGGTTTTATGACAAGCTATAAAATGTGCCATCTTAGAGAATCTATCCACAACAACAAAAATAGAATCCCTCCCCTTCTTAGTCCTAGGCAACCCCAAAATAAAGTCCATAGAAATGTCAATCCAAGTTCTTTTTAAGAATAGCACGCAAAAGTGTTCCCAAAGTTCTATTGACAACTTCAGTTTGTCCATCCGTTTGAGGATGACAAGTAGTAGAAAACAACAATTTTGTGCCAAGTTTAGCCCATAAAGTATTCCAAAAGTAACTCAAGAATTTAACATCGCGACCAGAAACAATAGTCCTAGGCATGCCATGCAACCTAGCGACTTCTCTAAAGAACAAGTCCGCAATGTTTGAAGCATCATCGGTTTTATGACAAGCTATAAAATGTGCCATCTTAGAGAATCTATCCACAACAACAAAAATAGAATCCCTCCCCTTCTTAGTCCTAGGCAACCCCAAAATAAAGTCCATAGAAATGTCAATCCAAGTTCTTTTTAAGAATAGCACGCAAAAGTGTTCCCAAAGTTCTATTGACAACTTCAGTTTGTCCATCCGTTTGAGGATGACAAGTAGTAGAAAACAACAATTTTGTGCCAAGTTTAGCCCATAAAGTATTCCAAAAGTAACTCAAGAATTTAACATCGCGACCAGAAACAATAGTCCTAGGCATGCCATGCAACCTAACGACTTCTCTAAAGAACAAATCCGCAATGTTTGAAGCATCATCGGTTTTATGACAAGCTATAAAATGTGCCATCTTAGAGAATCTATCCACAACAACAAAAATAGAATCCCTCCCCTTCTTAGTCCTAGGCAACCCCAAAATAAAGTCCATAGAAATGTCAATCCAAGTTCTTTTTAAGAATAGCACGCAAAGTGTTCCCAAAGTTCTATTGACAACTTCAGTTTGTCCATCCGTTTGAGGATGACAAGTAGTAGAAAACAACAATTTTGTGCCAAGTTTAGCCCATAAAGTATTCCAAAAGTAACTCAAGAATTTAACATCGCGACCAGAAACAATAGTCCTAGGCATGCCATGCAACCTAACGACTTCTCTAAAGAACAAATCCGCAATGTTTGAAGCATCATTGGTTTTATGACAAGCTATAAAATGTGCCATCTTAGAGAATCTATCCACAACAACAAAAATAGAATCCCTCCCCTTCTTAGTCCTAGGCAACCCCAAAATAAAGTCCATAGAAATGTCAATCCAAGTTCTTTTTAAGAATAGCACGCAAAAGTGTTCCCAAGTTCTATTGACAACTTCAGTTTGTCCATCCGTTTGAGGATGACAAGTAGTAGAAAACAACAATTTTGTGCCAAGTTTAGCCCATAAAGTATTCCAAAAGTAACTCAAGAATTTAACATCGCGACCAGAAACAATAGTCCTAGGCATGCCATGCAACCTAGCGACTTCTCTAAAGAACAAGTCCGCAATGTTTGAAGCATCATCGGTTTTATGACAAGCTATAAAATGTGCCATCTTAGAGAATCTATCCACAACAACAAAAATAGAATCCCTCCCTTCTTAGTCCTAGGCAACCCCAAAATAAAGTCCATAGAAATGTCAATCCAAGTTCTTTTTAAGAATAGCACGCAAAAGTGTTCCCAATTTCTATTGACAACTTCAGTTTGTCCATCCGTTTGAGTATGACAAGTAGTAGAAAACAACAATTTTGTGCCAAGTTTAGCCCATAAAGTATTCCAAAAGTAACTCAAGAATTTAACATCGCGAACAGAAACAATAGTCCTAGGCATGCCATGCAACCTAGCGACTTCTCTAAAGAACAAGTCCGCAATGTTTGAAGCATCATCAGTTTTATGACAAGCTATAAAATGTACCATCTTAGAGAATCTATCCACAACAACAAAAATAGAATCCCTCCCCTTCTTAGTCCTAGGCAACCCCAAAATAAAAGTCCATAGAAATGTCAATCAAAGTTCTTTTTAAGAATAGCACGCAAAAGTGTTCCCAATTTCTATTGACAACTTCAGTTTGTCCATCCGTTTGAGGATGACAAGTAGTAGAAAACAACAATTTTGTGCCAAGTTTAGCCCATAAAGTATTCCAAAATTAACTCAAGAATTTAACATTGCGACCAGAAACAATATTTCTAGGCATGCCATGCAACCTAACGACTTCTCTAAAGAACAAGTCCGCAATGTTTGAAGCATCATCGGTTTTATGACAAGCTATAAAATGTGCCATCTTAGAGAATCTATCCACAACAAGAAAAATAGAATCCCTCCCTTTCTTAGTCCTAGGCAACCCCAAAATAAAGTCCATAGAAATGTCAATCCAAGTTCTTTTTAAGAATAACACGCAAAAGTGTTCCCAATTTCTATTGACAACTTCAGTTTGTCCATCCGTTTGAGCATGACAAGTAGTAGAAAACAACAATTTTGTGCCAAGTTTAGCCCATAAAGTATTCCAAAAGTAACTCAAGAATTTAACATCGCGACCAGAAACAATAGTCCTAGGCATGCCATGCAACCTAACGACTTCTCTAAAGAACAAATCCGCAATGTTTGAAGCATCATGGGTTTTATGACAAGCTATAAAATGTACCATCTTAGAGAATCTATCCACAACAACAAAAATAGAATCCCTCCCCTTCTTAGTCCTAGGCAACCCCAAAATAAAGTCCATTAGAAATGTCAATCCAAGTTCTTTGTTAAGAATAGCACGCAAAAGTGTTCCCAAGTTCTATTGACAACTTCAGTTTGTCCATCCGTTTGAGGATGACAAGTAGTAGAAAACAACAATTTTGTGCCAAGTTTAGCCCATAAAGTCTTCCAAAAGTAACTCGAGAATTTAACATCGCGACCAGAAACAATAGTCCTAGGCGTTCCATGCAACCTAACGACTTCTCTAAAGAACAAATCCGCTATGTTTGAAGCAGCATCGGTTTTATGACAAGCTATAAAATGTGCCATCTTAGAGAATCTATCCACAACAACAAAAATAGAATCCCTCCCCTTCTTAGTGCTATGCAACCCCAAAATAAAGTCCATAGAAATGTCAATCCAAGTTCTTTTTAAGAATAGCACGCAAAAGTGTTCCCAAATTTCTATTGAAAACTTCAGTTTGTCCATCCGTTTGAGCATGACAAGTAGTAGAAAACAACAATTTTGTGCCAAGTTTAGCCCATAAAGTATTCCAAAAGTAACTCAAGAATTTAACATCGCGACCAGAAACAATAGTCCTAGGCATGCCCTGCAACCTAACGACTTCTCTAAAGAACAAATCCGCAATGTTTGAAGCATCATGGGTTTTATGACAAGCTATAAAATGTATCATCTTAGAGAATCTATCCACAACAACAAAAATAGAATCCCTCCCCTTCTTAGTCCTATGCAACCCCAAAATAAAGTCCATAGAAATGTCAATTAAAGTTCTTTTTAAGAATAGCACGCAAATGTGTTCCCAAAGTTCTATTGCCAACTTCAGTTTGTCCATCCGTTTGAGGATGACAAGTAGTAGAAAACAACAATTTTGTTGCAAGTTTAGCACATAAAGTCTTCCAAAAGTAACTCAATAATTTAACGTCGGGACCAGAATGAAAGCGGACCGGTTACGGTGGCCGGAAACGCAACGGAAGCATAAAAATCAAAATTTTAAGGGAATATTTCGGCCACCCCTAGGACTTGTGCAATATTTACAAAAACAAAAACATCATTCATAGGATGTTAAAGAAATATTACCTATCAACTTTAAAAGTTGATTGTGGCTCCAACTAAGGTGTGAACACCTTAGCTCTTGAATGGCATGAAGAAATCTACAAGCTCTCCTCCAAAACCTTGAAACTTTCCTTCAAATTAGGCCCACCACTAACTAGGGAAATCCCCTCACAATTTGCACTAGAAAAATGTGAGGATTTTTCAAAGAGAAGTGTGTTTATTCTTCAACAATTGAAGAACACAAAAATGGAGAAAACTTGGAGAGAAAAGTAGTAGAGGTTTCGGCCATGCTTCATGTGGAGAAGAGGGAGAATGAATTAATTTTCTTGTCTTGGTGTTGCAAAAAGCAAAAGTGAAAAAGTTGCATGCCATGCAATTTTTTATTCAAAAGTAATCTCCACCTCTTCACCTCCCATGCATGCATATAATATAGTTTTTAATCAAATTAAAAACTTTGGACTAAATTTAATTATCTCAAACATATTTGAGACTAATTAAACATTACTTGAATTTACTCAAGTCCCACTAGTTTAAATAATTATTTTAATTGAGCTCTACAAGACTCAATATTATTTAATTAATCCAACACTTGAATTAATTTAATTATTTGGGCTCTACTAGGCCCACTAGTGTTTAATTAATTCAACACTTGAATTAATTTATTTAGTCCATAATAATGTCTATGAAAATCACAATTTTCAATTACATTATTCACTTGGCCCAAATTTTAATTTAGGAACACTTCCATAAATCAAAATTTATATTTCTCTCATAGAACTCATACTTCTATTTTTCTTTACACTTATAAACACATTTATAAGCCGTTCAACACTTTGAACTATTTTCTCCTTTATAGAAGTCATACTTCCAATTTTCCTTACGCTTATAAACTCCTTTATAAGCCGTTCAACACATTGAACTATTTTACTTCTCATCGGGATTTACAAAGCTAGTACTTGTGTGGCCCTCAATGGTTCATTGATACAACTAGCCGTGGGTTCACATCTCCATGTGATTCGGACTAAACATGTCCTTATTCGAGCATACCCCAATTGCTCCATTCTTACTTATCAACTCCTTGATAGTAAGAACGTCAGAACTCAAGTCTGATAGTACCCAACCAATCACGTTAAACGCCTAGCAGCATCGCTTACGTGATTCCCTAGGTATCACATGATAGTGCCTGCAAGAACCATTCAATTATGGTTAGCGTACAGTACGGTCCCTTCAACTCATATATCCCGATCGATTCGACAACCATTGGTTTATCGAGAGTTGTCCAAGAATCGATACTATGTGTCATGTCGTAGTTGCATCGATGGTGTAATCTATGAAACCCCTTTCATAATTACAACCATACTCTGGCCAGAGATTTCGATCTACATACACATGATAACACATAGGATATCCATACCCGAAGGTAAGCGGTGAATCCCCGACTACAATGCATCGACTCCTATGTGTTTCGACAGAACACCCAACCTTGCCACCTGATGACCCCATGAGAGTCGGTAAACAAGTCAAAGTGTAATTCTAGCACATAGAGTCTCAATGTTGTCCCGGGTCATAAGGACTAATTCTGTACAACCATAAACCAGGACTTTTCCACTCGATAAGTGAGAACCACTTGGAAAGTCCTTTTATGGAGGGTTGTTCAGTGCACTCTACAAGGAGCACCTATCTGCATGTTCGGACATCACAATGTCCCCTACCAATGAAACATGGTACTCACATCGCAGATACTAGTCTCTAACTCGAGCGGCATATATCCTTCTTAGTGGCGGCTGAATCGACTAGGAACCGTTTAGAATATACAGTATTACAAATATGAGTTTCATGATACTCATCATATGAGCATCTCATATTCTTTCTACTATTCGTATATTCAAGGGCTTTATCTATGCAGCTAGCATGGGTATACAGATAAAGATTTGCCAAAATAATAATTTCAAATATTATTAAAATAAAGACTGCTTATACATAGAGTTTCATTGTGAACACTCGGCCAACACTTGGCTCGACGGGCACCTACTCTAACAATCTCCCACTTGCACTAGAGCCAACTACCCATATGTTCAAAACCCATTGATTCGCGATGCTTGTTGAACAATGGTCCAGGTAAAGGCTTAGCTAGTGGATCAACAACATAATCTGCGGAGCCGACTTTGTCAATAGACACTACTCTTCTTTCCACAATCTCTCCGAGGATGTGGTACTTTCTCAATACGAGTTTGGATTTCTGATGAGACCTTGGCTCCTTTGCTTGAGCTAAAGCTCCCGTGTTGTCACACAACACCGGGATAGGAGCAACTCCATTAGGAATGACGCCCAACTCTTGGACGAAATTCCTTATCCAAACAGCCTCTCTTGCTGCATCTGATGCAGCAATGTATTCGGCCTCTGTGCTGGAATCCGTAATATTGTCTTGCTTGGAACTCTTCCAAGAGACAGCAGCACCATTGAGCATGAATACAAAATAGAGGTTGACTTCGAGTTATCGATATCGCTTTGGAAGCTAGAGTCGGTATAGCCTTCCAATTTCAGTTCTCTACCCCATAGACCAAGAACAACTTATTGGTCCTTCTCAACTGCTTGAGGATGTCTTTCACAGTTTTCAGGTGTGGAAGACCAGGGTTCGATTGATATCCTTTCACTACACATAGTGCAAATGCCACGTCAGGACGTGTAGATATCATCCCATACATGATATTACCAATTTCCGAAGTATACGGAATGCGTGTCATCGCCACTATCTCTGCATCTGTCTTGGGAGACAGACTTGGATATGGACACGCCATGACACACAGGTAGACGTCCTCTCACGGACTCATCCATCGAGAACCGCTTCACGATGGTATCATGTATGTGGACTGGGTGATACCAAGCCATCTTTTCGATCTATCTCAATAGATCTGTATCCCAATACAAAAGATGCTTCACCCAAGTCCTACATCGAGAACTCACTCGCTAATCATATCTTAGTTGATTGCAACATTCCTACATCATTCCCAATGAGTAGAATGTCATCAACATAAAATACCGGGAATGTCACAACACTCCCACTGACCTTCTTATACACACAGGGTCTCTCATGATTCTTAGTAAATCAAACTATTTGATTGTACTGTCGAATCTGAGGTTCCAACTCCTAGATGCCTGCTTTAGATCATAAATAGATCTTTGAAGTTTGCATACCATATGCTCACTTCCGATAGATGTAAACCCTTCAGGTTTAGACATGTAAATAATTTTCTTAAAATCCCCATTTAAGAAAGTTTGTCTTGACATCCATCTGCCATATCTCATAGTCATACTATGCAGCTATGGCTAATAAAATCCTTATGGACTTGAGCATTGCGATTGGGAAAAGGTTTCCTCAAAGTCAACTCCTTGTCTTTGAGTACACCCTTTTGCCACCAATCGCGCCTTGAAGGTCAACACCTTCCCATCCTCCCCAAGTCCCTGTGGGAACAGTTCCCACAGGTGGATCCACAAGATCCTACACTTGGTTCGAATGCATGGAATTCATCTCAGATTCCATTGCTTCAAGCCACTTGGATGAATCGGCATCAGATAACGCTTTCTTGAAGGTCCTTGGATCACATCCATGGTTAGGCTCATCATGGCCCTCTTCAAGAAGCAGACCATACCTCATAGGTGGTCTCGAGACTTTCTCGTATATGCTAGGAGCTTGTATCTCCTCTCTTGGCTCATCGGGTGTGGGTTCTATAATTGTGGGTTTCTCTCGAACCTCTTCGAGTTCTATCATCTGCCTTTTTCTATCCAATAGAAAATCCCTTTCCTAAAAGGTTGCATTCCTAGAAACAAACACCTTTGTTTCTTGGGGATGATAGAAATAATATCCAACTCAATTCCTTGGATATCCCACAAAGTAACATAAAATGGATCAACAATCCAATTTATCTCCCACTTTCCTGCTTCACATAAGCAGGGCTCCCCATATTCTAAGATAAGAATATTTGGGAGGCTTACCCATCCATATCTCATATGGTATTTGCCTTTGAATGGACATTTAGTAGAATATCTTTTACTTTTAAGTTATAGAGATCGTTTTTCAAGTTCTCAAGTACCAATTAAACATTCATTCTTGTAAATGTTGCAAACACCTTTGCTAAATAAACAAGAATATCCATTTTTATCATAATAGAAATGGAAACAATGTTTTACAAAATTAGGTACAAACAAAACATCTCACAAAATTAACTTAAACTATTGTTCAACAATAAGTAAACATCCTCAATAGCCTTGGCAGCAACTCTTGCTCCATTGCCCATTCTCAAGAAGGTCACACCTTCCTTAAGCTTCCTACTTCTTCCCATCACCTGTAACCCATTACAGAGATGTGAGTCACAACCGGTATCTAATACCCAAGAAGTAGAGTTAATTAAAATGTTTACTTAAATCTAGAACATACCGTTTCCAGAACACTTCTGGGCAAGATATTCTTTGCAATTTCGCCTCCAATGTCCAGGCTTCTTGCAGTGATGACATACATCATTAGTCTTGTCAGCCTTAACTGGTCTGGCTGCCTCAACAGGGTTCGGAGATTGCCTCAACAGGGGCACGTTCTTCTCGGGACGTTGGAAAGAACTCTTCTTTCCCTTCCCATGTGGATCAATCTTCGTACCAGATGAAGAACCCACATAAAGAACCAACTTCTCTTTCTTGATGGTGGATTCAAACGTAACAAGCATGTTCACCAACTCCTCAAGGGTCGGTTCCATCTTGTTCATGTTGAAATTCACCACAAAAGGATCAAATGAGCTAGGCAGCGATAACAGCAACACGTCGGTGGTCAACTCCGAAGGCAAGATCAAATCCATGCCAACGAGCTTGTCCACGAGCCCGATCACCTTTAGGCCATGCTCATGGACCGAGGCCCCATCTCGCATGCGCAAAGTGATCAGCTCCTTGACGGTTGCATGCCTAAGAGGACGCGTTTGCTCTCCAAAGAGCTCCTTGAGGTGCAAATGAATGTCAGCAGCATTCTTTGCACCCTCAAAACGCCTCTGTAGCTCATCGTTCATAGAAGTCAGCATATAACACCTAGCTATCAAGTCATGGTCACACCATTCCTCGTAAGCCTGCAATTCCTCAGGAGTGCAGTCAGTCGGAGCCTCAACAGGGGGCGACTGAGTCAGTGTATATGTTACCCTTTCCGAATTTAAGACTATTTTCAAATTTCTTAGCCAAGTGAGGTAATTAGGTCCAGTTAATATGTGTTTGTCGAGTATTATAGATATCGAATTGCGCATCGAAGACATTGTTGATTTGTACTGAAAAGTAAAAACAGATAAATGTTGATGACTATTTTAAAATATTTGGTAAGATATAAAGTATGGACTTTAACTTTATAAATATTTACTCCCACTGTTTTGACATCTTTCACTACCCTCTAGTGAAAACGGGAAACACTTTCCTCAGTAGGTACGTAAGGTCCAATTAGCGAATTGTGATCCCGAATAATATCGGCCATCACAACTCCTAAAAGTTGTTTCCAATTGCATCGCCATGCAACCCTCTACGTATACTTTTGTCTCACGTTTGATTAGGACCCAATAATATGACGTCGTTCATCTTTACGTGTCAAGCCTTACCCATCGATGTTGAACCTTAATGGACGGTCGCCATGAGTTCCCTCAATAATATGAGCCGAAATCATGGGAGTTCCACGTAGTTCACATCACTATGTCAATGGATGTCACAGCTTTCCGGCACCCAGGGCCCCCTCAATAATATGAGCCGAGCCCCGAGTACGGGTAGCGTTCATCATGCACCCATTGTCGATGGAAGACAAGGAAATTATAAACAAATTTATAATTCCCCTTTTCGGGCTTGATATTAATTTTGAATCTTATTCAAAATGAGGGTTTTTAATTTTGAAAGGTCTCATCATTAATTTTATTTTAAAAGCTCGCCATGTTTGATCGTATGTTTGCCGGATTCATGCAACTTTGTTATTATCATAATAATAACGCACATACTCATTATTTATAACATATCATGCATATATTATAAACAGTAAACAATACAAGGATGATCAATTGCCCCAACACTAATGGCCCGTGTGAGCCAAACACGGGCCTAGGTCCAATCCTAGGGTAAATGCACGGGATGCAAATGCAACTACATTATTACATTAGCATCCAATATTACATGTCTTCGATCTTCATAATCACCAAGGCCACCATCTTCCAATCTTGATCTTCACCTATTCTAATATTTACAATTAAATATCCATGGCACATAGGGATACATCTCATGGGGGTGGGAACGGGCCATAAACCAAGCCCACTTTAAATTGATAATTATTACAATCATACAACACAAATATCCTAGCATACACCTAGCAAATTGGGCTTGGGCTTTTGATCATCCTTCATGCATAATATCACATATCATACACCATCAATTAATTATCACTATAATTAATTGATCCAATATTATATATCTTGATCCAATCACTAACCGCCACAATTATAAATTAAATTAACAAAGTATACAAACACCTTTGTCTACTTTCAAATTAATTTATTTATAATCGAATTTCTTGTAAATCACAATTTACTATAAATAATTAAAGTCCAACTTCAATTATTTATTTTATGAGAAAACATGTGCAACAATTGTAAATTTAAACTTAAGGACCCAAAAACCATTTTTCACCAAAAATACTTTGGCCCATTTAAATTTCACAAATTATGTTGGCCATCCAATGGCCCAACATCTCAAGGCCCATGACACTTGGATTAACCAAAACACTTTTGGAAACCCTAGCCGTCATTGCCGTCGCCGGAGCTCCGTCGCCGGATTCCGGCAACAACAAAAAAATTTTTTTTTTTTTTTTTATTTTAAAAACTGAACATTTCGGGCAGCCCCTCGGGCTGCCCTATGCTGCCCGAAATTTTCGGGCAGCCCCTCGGGCAGCCCCTCGGGCTGCCCGAAAAAACATTTTTTTTTTTTTGTTTTTCTAATTTTCGGCCTTATGATATTTTTGCACAAAAAATCTCAAACGGTTAGAAATCGATCTCAACATAATATTATGCAAATATTACACAAAATCCGTAACCTAAGCTCTGATACCACTTGAAAGCGGACCGGTTACGGTGGCCGGAAACGCAACGGAAGCATAAAAATCAAAATTTTAAGGGAATATTTCGGCCACCCCTAGGACTTGTGCAATATTTACAAAAACAAAAACATCATTCATAGGATGTTAAAGAAATATTACCTATCAACTTTAAAAGTTGATTGTGGCTCCAACTAAGGTGTGAACACCTTAGCTCTTGAATGGCATGAAGAAATCTACAAGCTCTCCTCCAAAACCTTGAAACTTTCCTTCAAATTAGGCCCACCACTAACTAGGGAAATCCCCTCACAATTTGCACTAGAAAAATGTGAGGATTTTTCAAAGAGAAGTGTGTTTATTCTTCAACAATTGAAGAACACAAAAATGGAGAAAACTTGGAGAGAAAAGTAGTAGAGGTTTCGGCCATGCTTCATGTGGAGAAGAGGGAGAATGAATTAATTTTCTTGTCTTGGTGTTGCAAAAAGCAAAAGTGAAAAAGTTGCATGCCATGCAATTTTTTATTCAAAAGTAATCTCCACCTCTTCACCTCCCATGCATGCATATAATATAGTTTTTAATCAAATTAAAAACTTTGGACTAAATTTAATTATCTCAAACATATTTGAGACTAATTAAACATTACTTGAATTTACTCAAGTCCCACTAGTTTAAATAATTATTTTAATTGAGCTCTACAAGACTCAATATTATTTAATTAATCCAACACTTGAATTAATTTAATTATTTGGGCTCTACTAGGCCCACTAGTGTTTAATTAATTCAACACTTGAATTAATTTATTTAGTCCATAATAATGTCTATGAAAATCACAATTTTCAATTACATTATTCACTTGGCCCAAATTTTAATTTAGGAACACTTCCATAAATCAAAATTTATATTTCTCTCATAGAAGTCATACTTCTATTTTTCTTTACACTTATAAACACATTTATAAGTCGTTCAACACTTTGAACTATTTTCTCCTTTATAGAAGTCATACTTCCAATTTTCCTTACGCTTATAAACTCCTTTATAAGCCGTTCAACACATTGAACTATTTTACTTCTCATCGGGATTTACAAAGCTAGTACTTGTGTGGCCCTCAATGGTTCATTGATACAACTAGCCGTGGGTTCACATCTCCATGTGATTCGGACTAAACATGTCCTTATTCGAGCATACCCCAATTGCTCCATTCTTACTTATCAACTCCTTGATAGTAAGAACGTCAGAACTCAAGTCTGATAGTACCCAACCAATCACGTTAAACGCCTAGCAGCATCGCTTACGTGATTCCCTAGGTATCACATGATAGTGCCTGCAAGAACCATTCAATTATGGTTAGCGTACAGTACGGTCCCTTCAACTCATATATCCCGATCGATTCGACAACCATTGGTTTATCGAGAGTTGTCCAAGAATCGATACTATGTGTCATGTCGTAGTTGCATCGATGGTGTAATCTATGAAACCCCTTTCATAATTACAACCATACTCTGGCCAGAGATTTCGATCTACATACACATGATAACACATAGGATATCCATACCCGAAGGTAAGCGGTGAATCCCCGACTACAATGCATCGACTCCTATGTGTTTCGACAGAACACCCAACCTTGCCACCTGATGACCCCATGAGAGTCGGTAAACAAGTCAAAGTGTAATTCTAGCACATAGAGTCTCAATGTTGTCCCGGGTCATAAGGACTAATTCTGTACAACCATAAACCAGGACTTTTCCACTCGATAAGTGAGAACCACTTGGAAAGTCCTTTTATGGAGGGTTGTTCAGTGCACTCTACAAGGAGCACCTATCTGCATGTTCGGACATCACAATGTCCCCTACCAATGAAACATGGTACTCACATCGCAGATACTAGTCTCTAACTCGAGCGGCCTATATCCTTCTTAGTGACGGCTGAATCGACTAGGAACCGTTTAGAATATACAGTATTACAAATATGAGTTTCATGATACTCATCATATGAGCATCTCATATTCTTTCTACTATTCGTATATTCAAGGGCTTTATCTATGCAGCTAGCATGGGTATACAGATAAAGATTTGCCAAAATAATAATTTCAAATATTATTAAAATAAAGACTGCTTATACATAGAGTTTCATTGTGAACACTCGGCCAACACTTGGCTCGACGGGCACCTACTCTAACACAGAATACAATAGTCCTAGGCATGCCATGCAACTTAACGACTTATCTAAAGAACAAATCCGCAATGTTTGAAGCATCATCGGTTTTATGACAAGCTATAAAATGTGTCATCTTAGAGAATCTATCCACAACAACAAATATAGAATCCCTCCCATTCTTAGTCCTAGGCAACCCCAAAATAAAGTCCATTGAAATGTCAATCAAAGTTCTTTGTTAAGAATAGCACGCAAAAGTGTTCCCAATTTCTATTGACAACTTCAGTTTGTCCATCCGTTTGAGGATGACAAGTAGTAGAAAACAACAATATTGTTGCAAGTTTAGCACATAAAGTCTTCCAAAAGTAACTCAATAATTTAACGTCGGGACCAGAATACAATAGTCCTAGGCATGCCATGCAACTTAACGACTTATCTAAAGAACAAATCCGCAATGTTTGAAGCATCATGGGTTTTATGACAAGCTATAAAATGTACCATCTTAGAGAATCTATCCACAACAACAAAAATAGAATCACTCCACTTCTTAGTCCTAGGCAACCCCAAAATAAAGTCCATTGAAATGTCAATCAAAGTTCTTTGTTAAGAATAGCACGCAAAAGTGTTCCCAATTTCTATTGACAACTTCAGTTTGTCCATCCGTTTGAGGATGACAAGTAGTAGAAAACAACAATTTTGTGCCAAGTTTAGCCCATAAAGTCTTCCAAAAGTAACTCGAGAATATAACATCGCGACCAGAAACAATAGTCCTAGGCGTTCCATGCAACCTAACGACTTCTCTAAAGAACAAGTCCGCAATGTTTGAAGCATCATCAGTTTTATGACAAGCTATAAAATGTACCATCTTAGAGAATCTATCCACAACAACAAAAATAGAATCCCTCCCCTTCTTAGTCCTAGGCAACCCCAAAATAAAGTCCATAGAAATGTCAATCCAAGTTCTTTTTAAGAATAGCACGCAAAAGTGTTCCCAATTTCTATTGGCAACTTCAGTTTGTCCATCCGTTTGAGGGTGACAAGTAGTAGAAAACAACAATTTTGTGCCAGTTTAGCCCATAAAGTATTCCAAAAGTAACTCAAGAATTTAACATCGCGACCAGCAACAATAGTCATAGGCATGCCATGCAACCTAGCGACTTCTCTAAAGAACAAGTCCGCAATGTTTGAAGCATCATGGGTTTTATGACAAGCTATAAAATGTGTAATCTTAGAGAATCGATCCACAACAACAAAAATAGAATACCTCCCCTTCTTAGTCCTATGCAACCCCAAAATAAAGTCCTTAGAAATGTCAATCCAAGTTCTTTTTAAGAATAGCACGCAAAAGTGTTCCCAAAGTTCTATTGTCAACTTCAGTTTGTCCATCCGTTTGAGGATGACAAGTAGTAGAAAACCACAATTTTGTGCCAAGTTTAGCGCATAAAGTCTTCCAAAAGTAACTCAATAATTTAATGTCGCGACCAGAAAACAATAGTCCTAGGCATGCCATGCAACCTAACGACTTCTCTAAAGAACAAATCCGCAATGTTTGAAGCATCATGGGTTTTATGACAAGCTATAAAATGTACCATCTTAGAGAATCTATCAACAACAACAAAAATAGAATCCCTCCCCTTCTTAGTCCTAGGCAGCCCCAAAATAAAGTCCATACAAATGTCAATCCAAGTTCTTTTTAAGAATAGCACGCAAAGGTGTTCCCAAAGTTCTATTGACAACTTCAGTTTGTCCATCCGTTTGAGGATGACAAGTAGTAGAAAACAACAATTTTGTGCCAAGTTTAGCCCATAAAGTATTCCAAAATTAACTCAAGAATTTAACATCGCGACCAGAAACAATAGTCCTAGGCATGCCATGCAACTTAACGACTTCTCTAAGGAACAAATCCGCAATGTTTGAAGCATCATTGGTTTTATGACAAGCTATAAAATGTCTAATCTTAGAGAATCTATCCACAACAACAAAAAAAGAATCCCTCCCCTTCTTAGTCCAAGGCAACCCCAAAATAAAGTCCATTGAAATGTCAATCAAAGTTCTTTTTAAGAATAGCACGCAAAAGTGTTCCCAATTTCTATTGACAACTTCAGTTTGTTCATCAGTTTGAGGATGACAAGTAGTAGAAAACAACAATTTTGTGCAAAGTTTAGCCCATAAAGTATTCCAAAAGTAACTCAAGAATTTAACATCGCGACCAGAAACAATAGTCCTAGGCATGCCATGCAACCTAACGACTTCTCTAAAGAACAAATCCGCAATGTTTGAAGCATCATGGGTTTTATGACAAGCTATAAAATGTACCATCTTAGAGAATCTATCCACAACAACAAAAATAGAATCCCTCCCCTTCTTAGTCCCAGGCAACCCCAAAATAAAGTCCATTGAAATGTCAATCAAAGTTCTTTGTTAAGAATAGCACGCAAAAGTGTTCCCAATTTCTATTGACAACTTCAGTTTGTCCATCCGTTTGAGGATGACAAGTAGTAGAAAACAACAATTTTGTGCAAAGTTTAGCCCATAAAGTATTCCAAAATTAACTCAAGAATTTAACATCGCGACCAGAAACAATAGTCCTAGGCATGCCATGCAACCTAACGACTTCTCTAAGGAACAAATCCGCAATGTTTGAAGCATCATTGGTTTTATGACAAGCTATAAAATGTCCAATCTTAGAGAATCTATTCACAACAACAAAAATAGAATCCCTCCCCTTCTTTGTGGCACCCTGACCTCTTTTAAAATAAATACGCAGCGGAAATAAAAATTTTCTTTTCAAAATATACGGAAGGAGTTTCAAAATACATTAGTTTAAATATCTTTACAAAATAAATACATGATCATTTAAATGACATAACAAAAACAAAACATCATTCCTATGATCATGCCAAAATCCTCCTTCCACGGTGTATGCATATGACCCCCAATCCACAGTCAACGTCCCGGGGCACCACTCTGATCTGCATCACATGAAAATAACTGAAATGAGAATAAATCTCAGCAAGTGGAACTCTTATATAACAATAAACAATAATCTCTGTAAAACATCTCTTTGAAATCATAAATACCATCAACTCTGAACTGTAAACTCTGAATATCAATAACATAGCAATAGCATATAAATATGATGGTATTTCTCTTTTGCTCTGGGGATTGATATCAATAGTATCTCTGCTCTGGGGTTGCTCGTAT
Source organism: Primulina eburnea (assembly GCF_022965805.1). Lineage (NCBI taxonomy): Eukaryota > Viridiplantae > Streptophyta > Magnoliopsida > Lamiales > Gesneriaceae > Primulina > Primulina eburnea. Next base: position 159,951 of record NW_027331239.1, read on the forward strand.
CCCAAATCGATATAAATACCGATAACTCTGAGGGATATAAGCCTCTGGGCTATGATCATCTAATATTGCATGCAATCTCTGACTATGTATTTATCAATCCGAAAACATTTAAACTCTTCTCTGGATTTAACAATCACTTTGAACTCTATATATCTTTTTGTATTCCCTTTAATCAATAATGAGACATACAATGCCTCCAATACATATAACAATACATACTATAGATCAAATGAAAGGGAATAACACAATAAACTCTTTGAAACACATACATATATAATCATGTGAGCAAAAAGGAATGAAATTCCACTTACAAACCACAACAAACACCTCAACTTAGCTCTTGATCACCACCTACAACAAATAATCCACAAATAACACCAATATCAACTAAATATCCAAGATTACAAGCTAAATAATCCATAAATCCACTTAAACAACCAATCTAAACAACTCTTAATTTACAACCTTAACAGAATCGCACCAAAAACTTACCCAAGCTTCCTAGCACCAAGGAGAACGTCGAACTCAAGTCGAAATTCCAAACAAACGCTTGAATCGAAGATAGGAAGTGAAAGAAATGACCAAAAACCCTAAAAATGGAGAGAAATGTCGAGAATGAAGGAGAGAAGAAAGGAAAAGCATGGCCAACCACTCCAAAAAGTAGCTTAAAAACTCGACCATACCTTCACCGCGGGTGCGCCAACACAAGGACCGCGGGTGCGCTATGGTTACGGCAATCTCAAAAATTCTGGAACACTAACACCGCGGGTGCGGCACTGCAAGCAGCGCGGGTGCGGTCTCTACCGCGGGGGCGGTCTCTACAACGCCGCGGGTGCGGTGTGCTCACGGCACTCAAACTCCAAAAATAGCACAGTGCACCGCGGGGGCACTCCTCTAAGAGCGCGGGTGCACTCTACTCACGGCAAAACACTATTCCAAAGCAACTAAAATCGAACCGAAACGCTGAAACGAACAACCAACAACAACTAATACCTCAAATAAATAATAACCAATAATACTAAAGCCCAAAACACAACTATAATCATCTAATCAAATATCCCAAATAACAAACGAAACTTAAATCGTACCGTACACCGGGCTCGGCTATTACAATCTTCCCCCCTTAAGGGAATTTCGTCCGCGAAATTGACGTCACGGCACGAACAACTCAGGATACTTCTCTCTCATCTCATCCTCTGGTTCCCACGTAGCCTCCTCTATCAAATGGTTCCTCCAAAGAACTTTGACAATGCCGATCTCTTTGTTCCTCAGAACTCTAACTGTGCGATCCAAAATCTGAATCGGAATCTCTTGATACGTCAAATTCGGCGTCAAGTCCAATGGCTCGTGGCGAAGAACATGGGAAGGATCTGCAACATACTTCCTGAGCATCGATACGTGAAACACATTATGAACTCTGTCAAGATCTGGAGGTAGGGCTAATCTGTAGGCTCTGTCACCAACTCTGTCCAAAATCTCGAATGGACCAATGAATCTCGGACTCAACTTGCCCTTCTTACCAAATCTCATCACACCCTTGAGAGGTGCTATCTTCAGAAATACATGGTCGCCAACCTCGAACTGCAAAGGTCTACGACGAACATCTGCATAGCTCTTCTGTCTGGACTGGGCAGTCTTCATCCTTTCTCTGATAACAGCAACAACATCGGCAGTCTGCTGGACCAACTCTGGTCCCAACATCTTCCTCTCACCAACCTCGTCCCAATACAAGGGAGATCTGCACTTCCTGCCATAAAGTGCCTCATACGGTGCCATGCCAATAGTCGCCTGGTAGCTATTATTATAAGTGAACTCAACCAAAGGCAACAAAGAATCCCAGCTACCTGGAAAGTCTATCGTACAAGCTCTGAGCATATCCTCAACAATCTGAATAACTCTCTCTGACTGACCATCACTCTGAGGATGATAGGCTGTACTGAACGCTAACCGCGAACCCATAGCTCTGTGTAAACTCTTCCAAAACTCTGAAGTAAATCTAGGGTCACGATCAGACACGATCGACACAGGGACACCATGAAGTCTGACAATCTCTGCAATGTAGTCCTTGGCATACTGATTCATCGAATACGTCGTCTTGACTGGAAGAAAATGCGCTGACTTAGTCAATCGATCAACGATAACCCAAATAGAATTGAAACCTCTCTGCACTCTGGGAAGACCAGTCACGAAATCCATCGTAATATGCTCCCACTTCCACTGAGGAATCGGCAACGACAACAATGTCCCAGCAGGTCTCTGGTGCTCAATCTTCACCTGCTGACAAGTAAGACACTGAGAAATGAACACGGCAACATCCTTCTTCATACCTGGCCACCAGTAGAGTCGACGAAGATCCTGATACATCTTCGTACTGCCTGGATGAATCGAATAAGGTGCGGTATGAGCCTCTGTCAAGACATCTCTGCGAATATCGTCACCAGAAGGAACACAAATACGACCTCTGAAAGTCACCAAACCATCACCATTCAAGGCGAACTCTGAATTACCTCTAATCTCTGCTCTATCTCTCAACTCTGTCAGCTGAACATCAGTCGACTGCTCTCTACGGATCCTGTCCGTCAAAGAAGATCGAATAACCAACGCTGAAAGACGAGCAATGGTGCCTGGAATCACCAGATCAATCTCCTCTCTCTGCAAATCCATCAGCAACGGTCTCTGAACCAAAGAACTCAATGAAGCACTCGACTTACGACTCAAAGCATCAGCCACAACATTCGCCTTCCCTGGGTGATAACTGATAGTCACATCGTAATCTTTGACCAGCTCTAACCACCTCCTCTGCCGCATATTGAGCTCTTTCTGCGAAAACAGATACTTCAAACTCTTGTGGTCTGTGAAAATCTCACACTTTTCGCCATACAAGTAGTGTCTCCAAATCTTCAGGGCGAAAACCACAGCTGCCAACTCTAAATCATGCGTCGGATAATTCTTCTCATAATCCTTCAACTGGCGAGAAGCATAGGCAATGACCTTACCTCTCTGCATCAACACTGCACCGAGACCCTTCTTCGACGCATCAGTATAGACAACAAAGTCCTCTGAACCACAAGGCAAAGAAAGAACAGGAGCCGTCGTCAATCTATCCTTCAACTCCTGAAATGCACTCTGGCAATCTAAAGACCACTCGAACTTCACAGTCTTCCTTGTCAGATTGGACAATGGCAGGGCAATCTTGGAAAAATCCAAAATGAAACGACGATAATAACCCGCCAAACCAAGGAAACTGCGTACCTCTGAAACAGTCGTAGGAATAGGCCACTTCTGAATCGCCTCTATCTTCATCGGATCAACAGCAATGCCATCCCTCGAAACGACATGGCCTAGGAAAGAAATCTGATCCAGCCAAAACTCACACTTCTTCAACTTGGCAAACAACCTCCGCTCTCTCAGCAACTGGAGCACAACTCTGAGATGCTCTGAATGAAGCTCTCTGGTCTTGGAATAGATCAAGATATCGTCGATAAAGACAATGACGAAGCTATCCAAATACGGCTTGAACACACGGTTCATCAGGTCCATGAAGACAGAAGGGGCATTGGTCAAACCAAAAGACATCACGAGAAACTCAAAGTGACCATACCTGGTCCTGAAAGCCGTCTTAGGGATATCGGACTCCCTAACCTTCAATTGATAGTAGCCAGACCGAAGATCAATCTTCGAGAAAACAGTGGCACCCTGAAGTTGGTCAAACAAATCATCTATCCGAGGCAACGGATACTTGTTCTTGATCGTCACTTTGTTAAGCTCCCTGTAGTCGATACACAGACGCAAAGAACCATCCTTCTTCTTAACAAATAGAACCGGAGCTCCCCAAGGCGAAGAACTCGGACGAATGAAACCCTTATCTAGAAGATCCTGCAACTGCGTCTTCAACTCTTTCATCTCGGTAGGAGCCATCCTATACGGAGCCTTAGAAATAGGAACCGTACCTGGAGCAAGATCAATGACAAACTCTACATCTCTATCCGGCGGCAAACCCGGAACATCATCCTCAAACACATCCGCAAACTCCCTCACCACATCAATATCATCAATATTCAACTTAATCAGTCTATCAACATCCACAACAGATGCCAGAAAAACATCACAACCTCTACACAATAGCCTCTCAGCATCAAGACACGAAATAAAAGGAAGGACCAGCGAAGTACCTGAGCTGGCGAGAACTCCTCCCTGGTCATCATCTGCAAAAGTCACCGTCTTAGCAACGCAATCAATAACAGCACGATAGGTCGACAGCCAATCCATGCCAAGAATAACATCAAAGGCAACCATCGGGATCACAATCAAATCAGCAAAGACCTCTCGATCAACAAAACGAACGGGGCACGCATACACTATGGAAGTCGGGCACAAAACATCTCCCGAAGGCAAAACAACACTAAGCTGAAGGGGAATAACAGAAGGAACTATACCCAAAGATCTCAAAAACAATTCAGACATAAAAGAATGAGTAGCACCAGTATCAATCAAAGTAGTAGCTACTCTGCCTGAAATTAAAATGGAACTAGAGATTACAGAAGAATTACGATTAATACCTTCCTTAGTCATCGAAAAGATACGACCCTGCACCTTCTCCTGGCTAGCTCCTTTAGGACAATCTCTGGAAATATGGCCTGGCATGCCACAACGATAGCAAGAACGAGAGCCAAATCTACACTCTCCACGATGGGGTCTGCTACACTTGGGACACAAGGATCTCTCAGAATCAGACGGAGCAACTGGCGCTGACGGTGGCCTAGGACTCTGATCCACCTTGCCCTTCCCCTTGAATCGATCTCTGCCACGCTGACCTGAACTCTGGCCTCTCTGCATACTAGCCTGGTGCCTCGCCTGCCTCTCCCTGGCGATATCCTTCTCGTCCTGCTCTGCTAGCAACGCCTTGGACACAATCTCCTTGAAAGTAACAGCCTTGGACATATTGATGTCACGCCTGATCTCCGCTCTAAGGCCTCGAATGAAGTGAGCGCCTTTATCTTTATCACTGGTAGCAATGTACGGAGCAAATAGGCAACCCTCCTCGAACTTGAGAATATACTCATCCACGTTCAAGCTCCCCTGACGAAGCTCCAAGAACTCTGTAACCTTCCTCGCTCGCAGTGCATCAGGAAAGTACTTGTCGTAGAAAAGCTCAGTAAACTCAGACCACTTCAAAGTAGAAACATCAATGCCAACCTTGGTCGCATTCCACCACAAACGTGCAGCTTTAACCAGCATAAAAACAGCACAACTGATACGATCTCTGTCCTCATAGTGGAGATGATCAAAAATCGCCTCCAAAGCCTTGACCCACTCTACTGCAGCTAAAGGATCGGAGCTGCCTGGAAACTCGGGTGGATCCATCCTCTTAAACGCAGAAAAGATAGCATCAGAACCAACTGCAGCTGGAGCAACCTGCCCTCTACCTTGGCCTCTGCCCTGGCCTGCTCCTTGCAGTCTAAGCAACTGCTGGATCTGCTCACTGTGAACCTTAGCCTGCTCCTTCAGTAACTTGCCGAACTCGTCGACAACTCTCGAGGACGAACTATCCTCTCCCTCTGACGCCTTACGCTTAGGAGGCATCCTATACTCTACAATGCTCACAAGACACCAATCAATACATAACAATAGATAGATGCAAAGAAAACATACCCGGACAGTTGAAAGTAGACGAAGTCATATGCATTGGTCCGAAGAACACCGCTCTGATACCACTAAATGTGGCACCCTGACCTCTTTTAAAATAAATACGCAGCGGAAATAAAAATTTTCTTTTCAAAATATACGGAAGGAGTTTCAAAATACATTAGTTTAAATATCTTTACAAAATAAATACATGATCATTTAAATGACATAACAAAAACAAAACATCATTCCTATGATCATGCCAAAATCCTCCTTCCACGGTGTATGCATATGACCCCCAATCCACAGTCAACGTCCCGGGGCACCACTCTGATCTGCATCACATGAAAATAACTGAAATGAGAATAAATCTCAGCAAGTGGAACTCTTATATAACAATAAACAATAATCTCTGTAAAACATCTCTTTGAAATCATAAATACCATCAACTCTGAACTGTAAACTCTGAATATCAATAACATAGCAATAGCATATAAATATGATGGTATTTCTCTTTTGCTCTGGGGATTGATATCAATAGTATCTCTGCTCTGGGGTTGCTCGTATCCCAAATCGATATAAATACCGATAACTCTGAGGGATATAAGCCTCTGGGCGATGATCATCTAATATTGCATGCAATCTCTGACTATGTATTTATCAATCCGAAAACATTTAAACTCTTCTCTGGATTTAACAATCACTTTGAACTCTATATATCTTTTTGTATTCCCTTTAATCAATAATGAGACATACAATGCCTCCAATACATATAACAATACATACTATAGATCAAATGAAAGGGAATAACACAATAAACTCTTTGAAACACATACATATATAATCATGTGAGCAAAAGGAATGAAATTCCACTTACAAACCACAACAAACACCTCAACTTAGCTCTTGATCACCACCTACAACAAATAATCCACAAATAACACCAATATCAACTAAATATCCAAGATTACAAGCTAAATAATCCATAAATCCACTTAAACAACCAATCTAAACAACTCTTAATTTACAACCTTAACAGAATCGCACCAAAAACTTACCCAAGCTTCCTAGCACCAAGGAGAACGTCGAACTCAAGTCGAAATTCCAAACAAACGCTTGAATCGAAGATAGGAAGTGAAAGAAATGACCAAAAACCCTAAAAATGGAGAGAAATGTCGAGAATGAAGGAGAGAAGAAAGGAAAAGCATGGCCAACCACTCCAAAAAGTAGCTTAAAAACTCGACCATACCTTCACCGCGGGTGCGCCAACACAAGGACCGCGGGTGCGCTATGGTTACGGCAATCTCAAAAATTCTGGAACACTAACACCGCGGGTGCGGCACTGCAAGCAGCGCGGGTGCGGTCTCTACCGCGGGGGCGGTCTCTACAACGCCGCGGGTGCGGTGTGCTCACGGCACTCAAACTCCAAAAATAGCACAGTGCACCGCGGGGGCACTCCTCTAAGAGCGCGGGTGCACTCTACTCACGGCAAAACACTATTCCAAAGCAACTAAAATCGAACCGAAACGCTGAAACGAACAACCAACAACAACTAATACCTCAAATAAATAATAACCAATAATACTAAAGCCCAAAACACAACTATAATCATCTAATCAAATATCCCAAATAACAAACGAAACTTAAATCGTACCGTACACCGGGCTCGGCTATTACATTCTTAGTCCAAGGCAACCCCAAAATAAAGTCCATTGAAATGTCAATCAAAGTTCTTTTTAAGTATAGCACGCAAAAGTGTTCCCAATTTCTATTGACAACTTCAGTTTGTTCATCCGTTTGAGGATGACAAGTAGTAGAAACCAACAATTTTGTGCAAAGTTTAGCCCATAAAGTATTCCAAAATTAACTCAAGAATTTAACATCGCGACCAGAAACAATAGTCCTAGGCATGCCATGCAACCTAACGACTTCTCTAAAGAACAAATCCGCAATGTTTGAAGCATCATGGGTTTTATGACAAGCTATAAAATGTACCATCTTAGAGAATCTATCCACAACAACAAAAATAGAATTCCTCCCCTTCTTAGTCCTAGGCAACCCCAAAATAAAGTCCATTGAAATGTCAATCAAAGTTCTTTGTTAAGAATAGCACGCAAAAGTGTTCCCAATTTCTATTGACAACTTCAGTTTGTCCATCCGTTTGAGGATGACAAGTAGTAGAAAACAACAATTTTGTGCAAAGTTTAGCCCATAAAGTATTCCAAAAGTAACTCAAGAATTTAACATCACGACCAGAAACAATAGTCCTAGGCATGCCATGCAACCTAGCGACTTCTCTGAAGAACAAGTCCGCAATGTTTGAAGCATCATCGGTTTTATGACAAGCTATAAAATGTGCCATCTTAGAGAATCTATCCACAACAACAAAAATAGAATCCCTCCCTTTCTTAGTCCTAGGCAACCCCAAAATAAAGTCCATAGAAATGTCAATCCAAGTTCTTTTTAAGAATAACACGCAAAAGTGTTCCCAATTTCTATTGACAACTTCAGTTTGTCCACCGTTTGAGTATGACAAGTAGTAGAAAACAACAATTTTGTGCCAGTTTAGCCCATAAAGTATTCCAAAAGTAACTCAAGAATTTAACATCGCGACCAGCAACAATAGTCCTAGGCATGCCATGCAACCTAGCGACTTCTCTAAAGAACAAGTCCGCAATGTTTGAAGCATCATGGGTTTTATGACAAGCTATAAAATGTGTAATCTTAGAGAATCGATCCACAACAACAAAAATAGAATACCTCCCCTTCTTAGTCCTATGCAACCCCAAAATAAAGTCCATTAGAAATGTCAATCCAAGTTCTTTTTAAGAATAGCACGCAAAAGTGTTCCCAAAGTTCTATTGTCAACTTCAGTTTGTCCATCCGTTTGAGGATGACAAGTAGTAGAAAACAACAATTTTGTGCCAAGTTTAGCGCATAAAGTCTTCCAAAAGTAACTCAATAATTTAATGTCGCGACCAGAAAACAATAGTCCTAGGCATGCCATGCAACCTAACGACTTCTCTAAAGAACAAATCCGCAATGTTTGAAGCATCATGGGTTTTATGACAAGCTATAAAATGTACCATCTTAGAGAATCTATCCACAACAACAAAAATAGAATCCCTCCCCTTCTTAGTCCTAGGCAACCCCAAAATAAAGTCCATACAAATGTCAATCCAAGTTCTTTTTAAGAATAGCACGCAAAGTGTTCCCAAAGTTCTATTGACAACTTCAGTTTGTCCATCCGTTTGAGGATGACAAGTAGTAGAAAACAACAATTTTGTGCCAAGTTTAGCCCATAAAGTATTCCAAAATTAACTCAAGAATTTAACATCGCGACCAGAAACAATAGTCCTAGGCATGCCATGCAACTTAACGACTTCTCTAAGGAACAAATCCGCAATGTTTGAAGCATCATTGGTTTTATGACAAGCTATAAAATGTCCAATCTTAGAGAATCTATCCACAACAACAAAAATAGAATCCCTCCCCTTCTTAGTCCTAGGCAACCCCAAAATAAAGTCCATTGAAATGTCAATCAAAGTTCTTTTTAAGAATAGCACGCAAAAGTGTTCCCAATTTCTATTGACAACTTCAGTTTGTTCATCCGTTTGAGGATGACAAGTAGTAGAAAACAACAATTTTGTGCAAAGTTTAGCCCATAAAGTATTCCAAAAGTAACTCAAGAATTTAACATCGCGACCAGAAACAATAGTCCTAGGCATGCCATGCAACCTAACGACTTCTCTAAAGAACAAATCCGCAATGTTTGAAGCATCATGGGTTTTATGACAAGCTATAAAATGTACCATCTTAGAGAATCTATCCCCAACAACAAAAATAGAATCCCTCCCCTTCTTAGTCCTAGGCAACCCCAAAATAAAGTCCATTGAAATGTCAATCAAAGTTCTTTGTTAAGAATAGCACGCAAAAATGTTCCCAATTTCTATTGACAACTTCAGTTTGTCCATCCGTTTGAGGATGACAAGTAGTAGAAAACAACAATTTTGTGCAAAGTTTAGCCCATAAAGTATTCCAAAATTAACTCAAGAATTTAACATCGCGATCAGAAACAATAGTCCTAGGCATGCCATGCAACCTAACGACTTCTCTAAGAACAAATCCGCAATGTTTGAAGCATCATTGGTTTTATGACAAGCTATAAAATGTCCAATCTTAGAGAATCTATCCACAACAACAAAAATAGAATCCCTCCCCTTCTTAGTCCTAAGGCAACCCCAAAATAAAGTCCATTGAAATGTCAATCAAAGTTCTTTTTAAGAATAGCACGCAAAAGTGTTCCCAATTTCTATTGACAACTTCAGTTTGTTCATCCGTTTGAGGATGACAAGTAGTAGAAAACAACAATTTTGTGCCAAGTTTAGCCCATAAAGTATTCCAAAAGTAACTCAAGAATTTAACATCGCGACCAGAAACAATAGTCCTAGGCATGCCATGCAACCTAACGACTTCTCTAAAGAACAAATCCGCAATGTTTGAAGCATCATGGGTTTTATGACAAGCTATAAAATGTACCATCTTAGAGAATCTATCCACAACAACAAAAATAGAATCCCTCCCCTTCTTAGTCCTAGGCAACCCCAAAATAAAGTCCATTGAAATGTCAATCAAAGTTCTTTTTAAGAATAGCACGCAAAAGTGTTCCCAATTTCTATTGACAACTTCAGTTTGTCCATCCGTTTGAGGATGACAAGTAGTAGAAAACAACAATTTTGTGCAAAGTTTAGCCCATAAAGTATTCCAAAAGTAACTCAAGAATTTAACATCGCGACCAGAAACAATAGTCCTAGGCATGCCATGCAACCTAGCGACTTCTCTAAAGAACAAGTCCGCAATGTTTGAAGCATCATCGGTTTTATGACAAGCTATAAAATGTGCCATCTTAGAGAATCTATCCACAACAACAAAAATAGAATCCCTCCCCTTCTTAGTCCTAGGCAACCCCAAAATAAAGTCCATAGAAATGTCAATCCAAGTTCTTTTTAAGAATAGCACGCAAAAGTGTTCCCAATTTCTATTGACAACTTCAGTTTGTCCATCCGTTTGAGTATGACAAGTAGTAGAAAACAACAATTTTGTGCCAAGTTTAGCCCATAAAGTATTCCAAAAGTAACTCAAGAATTTAACATCGCGAACAGAAACAATAGTCCTAGGCATGCCATGCAACCTAGCGACTTCTCTAAAGAACAAGTCCGCAATGTTTGAAGCATCATCAGGTTTTATGACAAGCTATAAAATGTACCATCTTAGAGAATCTATCCACAACAACAAAAATAGAATCCCTCCCCTTCTTAGTCCTAGGCAACCCCAAAATAAAGTCCATTGAAATGTCAATCAAAGTTCTTTTTAAGAATAGCACGCAAAAGTGTTCCCAATTTCTATTGACAACTTCAGTTTGTTCATCCGTTTGAGGATGACAAGTAGTAGAAAACAACAATTTTGTGCAAAGTTTAGCCCATAAAGTATTCCAAAAGTAACTCAAGAATTTAACATCGCGACCAGAAACAATAGTCCTAGGCATGCCATGCAACCTAGCGACTTCTCTAAAGAACAAGTCCGCAATGTTTGAAGCATCATCGGTTTTATGACAAGCTATAAAATGTGCCATCTTAGAGAATCTATCCACAACAACAAAAATAGAATCCCTCCCCTTCTTAGTCCTAGGCAACCCCAAAATAAAGTCCATAGAAATGTCAATCCAAGTTCTTTTTAAGAATAGCACGCAAAAGTGTTCCCAATTTCTATTGACAACTTCAGTTTGTCCATCCGTTTGAGGATGACAAGTAGTAGAAAACAACAATTTTGTGCCAAGTTTAGCCCATAAAGTATTCCAAAAGTAACTCAAGAATTTAACATCGCGACCAGAAACAATAGTCCTAGGCATGCCATGCAACCTAGCGACTTCTCTAAAGAACAAGTCCGCAATGTTTGAAGCATCATCGGTTTTATGACAAGCTATAAAATGTACCATCTTAGAGAATCTATCCACAACAACAAAAATAGAATCCCTCCCCTTCTTAGTCCTAGGCAACCCCAAAATAAAGTCCATAGAAATGTCAATCAAAGTTCTTTTTAAGAATAGCACGCAAAAGTGTTCCCAATTTCTATTGACAACTTCAGTTTGTCCATCCGTTTGAGGATGACAAGTAGTAGAAAACAACAATTTTGTGCCAAGTTTAGCCCATAAAGTATTCCAAAAGTAACTCAAGAATTTAACATCGCGACCAGAAACAATAGTCCTAGGCATGCCATGCAACCTAACGACTTCTCTAAAGAACAAGTCCGCAATGTTTGAAGCATCATCGGTTTTATGACAAGCTATAAAATGTGCCATCTTAGAGAATCTATCCACAACAACAAAAATAGAATCCCTCCCTTCTTAGTCCTAGGCAACCCCAAAATAAAGTCCATAGAAATGTCAATCAAAGTTCTTTTTAAGAATAGCACGCAAAAGTGTTCCCAATTTCTATTGACAACTTCAGTTTGTCCATCCGTTTGAGGATGACAAGTAGTAGAAAACAACAATTTTGTGCCAAGTTTAGCCCATAAAGTATTCCAAAAGTAACTCAAGAATTTAACATCGCGACCAGAAACAATAGTCCTAGGCATGCCATGCAACCTAACGACTTCTCTAAAGAACAAATCCGCAATGTTTGAAGCATCATCGGTTTTATGACAAGCTATAAAATGTGCCATCTTAGAGAATCTATCCACAACAACAAAAATAGAATCCCTCCCCTTCTTAGTCCTAGGCAACCCCAAAATAAAGTCCATAGAAATGTCAATCCAAGTTCTTTTTAAGAATAGCACGCAAAAGTGTTCCCAATTTCTATTGACAACTTCAGTTTGTCCATCCGTTTGAGGATGACAAGTAGTAGAAAACAACAATTTTGTGCCAAGTTTAGCCCATAAAGTATTCCAAAAGTAACTCAAGAATTTAACATCGCGACCAGAAACAATAGTCCTAGGCATGCCATGCAACCTAACGACTTCTCTAAAGAACAAATCCGCAATGTTTGAAGCATCATCGGTTTTATGACAAGCTATAAAATGTGCCATCTTAGAGAATCTATCCACAACAACAAAAATAGAATCCCTCCCCTTCTTAGTCCTAGGCAACCCCAAAATAAAGTCCATAGAAATGTCAATCCAAGTTCTTTTTAAGAATAGCACGCAAAAGTGTTCCCAATTTCTATTGACAACTTCAGTTTGTCCATCCGTTTGAGGATGACAAGTAGTAGAAAACAACAATTTTGTGCCAAGTTTAGCCCATAAAGTATTCCAAAAGTAACTCAAGAATTTAACATCGCGACCAGAAACAATAGTCCTAGGCATGCCATGCAACCTAACGACTTCTCTAAAGAACAAATCCGCAATGTTTGAAGCATCATGGGTTTTATGACAAGCTATAAAATGTGCCATCTTAGAGAATCTATCCACAACAACAAAAATAGAATCCCTCCCCTTCTTAGTCCTAGGCAACCCCAAAATAAAGTCCATAGAAATGTCAATCCAAGTTCTTTTTAAGAATAGCACGCAAAAGTGTTCCCAAGTTCTATTGACAACTTCAGTTTGTCCATCCGTTTGAGGATGACAAGTAGTAGAAAACAACAATTTTGTGCCAAGTTTAGCCCATAAAGTATTCCAAAAGTAACTCAAGAATTTAACATCGCGACCAGAAACAATAGTCCTAGGCATGCCATGCAACCTAACGACTTCTCTAAAGAACAAATCCGCAATGTTTGAAGCATCATCGGTTTTATGACAAGCTATAAAATGTGCCATCTTAGAGAATCTATCCACAACAACAAAAATAGAATCCCTCCCCTTCTTAGTCCTAGGCAACCCCAAAATAAAGTCCATAGAAATGTCAATCCAAGTTCTTTTTAAGAATAGCACGCAAAAGTGTTCCCAAGTTCTATTGACAACTTCAGTTTGTCCATCCGTTTGAGGATGACAAGTAGTAGAAAACAACAATTTTGTGCCAAGTTTAGCCCATAAAGTATTCCAAAAGTAACTCAAGAATTTAACATCGCGACCAGAAACAATAGTCCTAGGCATGCCATGCAACCTAACGACTTCTCTAAAGAACAAATCCGCAATGTTTGAAGCATCATGGGTTTTATGACAAGCTATAAAATGTGCCATCTTAGAGAATCTATCCACAACAACAAAAATAGAATCCCTCCCCTTCTTAGTCCTAGGCAACCCCAAAATAAAGTCCATAGAAATGTCAATCAAAGTTCTTTTTAAGAATAGCACGCAAAAGTGTTCCCAATTTCTATTGACAACTTCAGTTTGTCCATCCGTTTGAGGATGACAAGTAGTAGAAAACAACAATTTTGTGCCAAGTTTAGCCCATAAAGTATTCCAAAAGTAACTCAAGAATTTAACATCGCGACCAGAAACAATAGTCCTAGGCATGCCATGCAACCTAACGACTTCTCTAAAGAACAAATCCGCAATGTTTGAAGCATCATGGGTTTTATGACAAGCTATAAAATGTGTACATCTTAGAGAATCTATCCACAACAACAAAAATAGAATCCCTCCCCTTCTTAGTCCTAGGCAACCCCAAAATAAAGTCCATAGAAATGTCAATCAAAGTTCTTTTTAAGAATAGCACGCAAAAGTGTTCCCAATTTCTATTGACAACTTCAGTTTGTCCATCCGTTTGAGGATGACAAGTAGTAGAAAACAACAATTTTGTGCCAAGTTTAGCCCATAAAGTATTCCAAAAGTAACTCAAGAATTTAACATCGCGACCAGAAACAATAGTCCTAGGCATGCCATGCAACCTAACGACTTCTCTAAAGAACAAATCCGCAATGTTTGAAGCATCATCGGTTTTATGACAAGCTATAAAATGTGCCATCTTAGAGAATCTATCCACAACAACAAAAATAGAATCCCTCCCCTTCTTAGTCCTAGGCAACCCCAAAATAAAGTCCATAGAAATGTCAATCCAAGTTCTTTTTAAGAATAGCACGCAAAAGTGTTCCCAAGTTCTATTGACAACTTCAGTTTGTCCATCCGTTTGAGGATGACAAGTAGTAGAAAACAACAATTTTGTGCCAAGTTTAGCCCATAAAGTATTCCAAAAGTAACTCAAGAATTTAACATCGCGACCAGAAACAATAGTCCTAGGCATGCCATGCAACCTAACGACTTCTCTAAAGAACAAATCCGCAATGTTTGAAGCATCATCGGTTTTATGACAAGCTATAAAATGTGCCATCTTAGAGAATCTATCCACAACAACAAAAATAGAATCCCTCCCCTTCTTAGTCCTAGGCAACCCCAAAATAAAGTCCATAGAAATGTCAATCCAAGTTCTTTTTAAGAATAGCACGCAAAAGTGTTCCCAAAGTTCTATTGACAACTTCAGTTTGTCCATCCGTTTGAGGATGACAAGTAGTAGAAAACAACAATTTTGTGCCAAGTTTAGCCCATAAAGTATTCCAAAAGTAACTCAAGAATTTAACATCGCGACCAGAAACAATAGTCCTAGGCATGCCATGCAACCTAACGACTTCTCTAAAGAACAAATCCGCAATGTTTGAAGCATCATCGGTTTTATGACAAGCTATAAAATGTGCCATCTTAGAGAATCTATCCACAACAACAAAAATAGAATCCCTCCCCTTCTTAGTCCTAGGCAACCCCAAAATAAAGTCCATAGAAATGTCAATCCAAGTTCTTTTTAAGAATAGCACGCAAAAGTGTTCCCAAGTTCTATTGACAACTTCAGTTTGTCCATCCGTTTGAGGATGACAAGTAGTAGAAAACAACAATTTTGTGCCAAGTTTAGCCCATAAAGTATTCCAAAAGTAACTCAAGAATTTAACATCGCGACCAGAAACAATAGTCCTAGGCATGCCATGCAACCTAACGACTTCTCTAAAGAACAAATCCGCAATGTTTGAAGCATCATCGGTTTTATGACAAGCTATAAAATGTGCCATCTTAGAGAATCTATCCACAACAACAAAAATAGAATCCCTCCCCTTCTTAGTCCTAGGCAACCCCAAAATAAAGTCCATAGAAATGTCAATCCAAGTTCTTTTTAAGAATAGCACGCAAAAGTGTTCCCAAGTTCTATTGACAACTTCAGTTTGTCCATCCGTTTGAGGATGACAAGTAGTAGAAAACAACAATTTTGTGCCAAGTTTAGCCCATAAAGTATTCCAAAAGTAACTCAAGAATTTAACATCGCGACCAGAAACAATAGTCCTAGGCATGCCATGCAACCTAACGACTTCTCTAAAGAACAAATCCGCAATGTTTGAAGCATCATCGGTTTTATGACAAGCTATAAAATGTGCCATCTTAGAGAATCTATCCACAACAACAAAAATAGAATCCCTCCCCTTCTTAGTCCTAGGCAACCCCAAAATAAAGTCCATAGAAATGTCAATCCAAGTTCTTTTTAAGAATAGCACGCAAAAGTGTTCCCAAAGTTCTATTGACAACTTCAGTTTGTCCATCCGTTTGAGGATGACAAGTAGTAGAAAACAACAATTTTGTGCCAAGTTTAGCCCATAAAGTATTCCAAAAGTAACTCAAGAATTTAACATCGCGACCAGAAACAATAGTCCTAGGCATGCCATGCAACCTAACGACTTCTCTAAAGAACAAATCCGCAATGTTTGAAGCATCATCGGTTTTATGACAAGCTATAAAATGTGCCATCTTAGAGAATCTATCCACAACAACAAAAATAGAATCCCTCCCCTTCTTAGTCCTAGGCAACCCCAAAATAAAGTCCATAGAAATGTCAATCCAAGTTCTTTTTAAGAATAGCACGCAAAAGTGTTCCCAAAGTTCTATTGACAACTTCAGTTTGTCCATCCGTTTGAGGATGACAAGTAGTAGAAAACAACAATTTTGTGCCAAGTTTAGCCCATAAAGTATTCCAAAAGTAACTCAAGAATTTAACATCGCGACCAGAAACAATAGTCCTAGGCATGCCATGCAACCTAACGACTTCTCTAAAGAACAAATCCGCAATGTTTGAAGCATCATGGGTTTTATGACAAGCTATAAAATGTGCCATCTTAGAGAATCTATCCACAACAACAAAAATAGAATCCCTCCCCTTCTTAGTCCTAGGCAACCCCAAAATAAAGTCCATAGAAATGTCAATCCAAGTTCTTTTTAAGAATAGCACGCAAAAGTGTTCCCAAGTTCTATTGACAACTTCAGTTTGTCCATCCGTTTGAGGATGACAAGTAGTAGAAAACAACAATTTTGTGCCAAGTTTAGCCCATAAAGTATTCCAAAAGTAACTCAAGAATTTAACATCGCGACCAGAAACAATAGTCCTAGGCATGCCATGCAACCTAACGACTTCTCTAAAGAACAAATCCGCAATGTTTGAAGCATCATGGGTTTTATGACAAGCTATAAAATGTGCCATCTTAGAGAATCTATCCACAACAACAAAAATAGAATCCCTCCCCTTCTTAGTCCTAGGCAACCCCAAAATAAAGTCCATAGAAATGTCAATCCAAGTTCTTTTTAAGAATAGCACGCAAAAGTGTTCCCAAGTTCTATTGACAACTTCAGTTTGTCCATCCGTTTGAGGATGACAAGTAGTAGAAAACAACAATTTTGTGCCAAGTTTAGCCCATAAAGTATTCCAAAAGTAACTCAAGAATTTAACATCGCGACCAGAAACAATAGTCCTAGGCATGCCATGCAACCTAACGACTTCTCTAAAGAACAAATCCGCAATGTTTGAAGCATCATCGGTTTTATGACAAGCTATAAAATGTGCCATCTTAGAGAATCTATCCACAACAACAAAAATAGAATCCCTCCCTTCTTAGTCCTAGGCAACCCCAAAATAAAGTCCATAGAAATGTCAATCCAAGTTCTTTTTAAGAATAGCACGCAAAAGTGTTCCCAATTTCTATTGACAACTTCAGTTTGTCCATCCGTTTGAGGATGACAAGTAGTAGAAAACAACAATTTTGTGCCAAGTTTAGCCCATAAAGTATTCCAAAAGTAACTCAAGAATTTAACATCGCGACCAGAAACAATAGTCCTAGGCATGCCATGCAACCTAACGACTTCTCTAAAGAACAAATCCGCAATGTTTGAAGCATCATCGGTTTTATGACAAGCTATAAAATGTGCCATCTTAGAGAATCTATCCACAACAACAAAAATAGAATCCCTCCCCTTCTTAGTCCTAGGCAACCCCAAAATAAAGTCCATAGAAATGTCAATCCAAGTTCTTTTTAAGAATAGCACGCAAAAGTGTTCCCAAAGTTCTATTGACAACTTCAGTTTGTCCATCCGTTTGAGGATGACAAGTAGTAGAAAACAACAATTTTGTGCCAAGTTTAGCCCATAAAGTATTCCAAAAGTAACTCAAGAATTTAACATCGCGACCAGAAACAATAGTCCTAGGCATGCCATGCAACCTAACGACTTCTCTAAAGAACAAATCCGCAATGTTTGAAGCATCATCGGTTTTATGACAAGCTATAAAATGTGCCATCTTAGAGAATCTATCCACAACAACAAAAATAGAATCCCTCCCCTTCTTAGTCCTAGGCAACCCCAAAATAAAGTCCATAGAAATGTCAATCCAAGTTCTTTTTAAGAATAGCACGCAAAAGTGTTCCCAAGTTCTATTGACAACTTCAGTTTGTCCATCCGTTTGAGGATGACAAGTAGTAGAAAACAACAATTTTGTGCCAAGTTTAGCCCATAAAGTATTCCAAAAGTAACTCAAGAATTTAACATCGCGACCAGAAACAATAGTCCTAGGCATGCCATGCAACCTAACGACTTCTCTAAAGAACAAATCCGCAATGTTTGAAGCATCATCGGTTTTATGACAAGCTATAAAATGTGCCATCTTAGAGAATCTATCCACAACAACAAAAATAGAATCCCTCCCCTTCTTAGTCCTAGGCAACCCCAAAATAAAGTCCATAGAAATGTCAATCCAAGTTCTTTTTAAGAATAGCACGCAAAAGTGTTCCCAAAGTTCTATTGACAACTTCAGTTTGTCCATCCGTTTGAGGATGACAAGTAGTAGAAAACAACAATTTTGTGCCAAGTTTAGCCCATAAAGTATTCCAAAAGTAACTCAAGAATTTAACATCGCGACCAGAAACAATAGTCCTAGGCATGCCATGCAACCTAACGACTTCTCTAAAGAACAAATCCGCAATGTTTGAAGCATCATCGGTTTTATGACAAGCTATAAAATGTGCCATCTTAGAGAATCTATCCACAACAACAAAAATAGAATCCCTCCCCTTCTTAGTCCTAGGCAACCCCAAAATAAAGTCCATAGAAATGTCAATCCAAGTTCTTTTTAAGAATAGCACGCAAAAGTGTTCCCAAAGTTCTATTGACAACTTCAGTTTGTCCATCCGTTTGAGGATGACAAGTAGTAGAAAACAACAATTTTGTGCCAAGTTTAGCCCATAAAGTATTCCAAAAGTAACTCAAGAATTTAACATCGCGACCAGAAACAATAGTCCTAGGCATGCCATGCAACCTAACGACTTCTCTAAAGAACAAATCCGCAATGTTTGAAGCATCATCGGTTTTATGACAAGCTATAAAATGTGCCATCTTAGAGAATCTATCCACAACAACAAAAATAGAATCCCTCCCCTTCTTAGTCCTAGGCAACCCCAAAATAAAGTCCATAGAAATGTCAATCCAAGTTCTTTTTAAGAATAGCACGCAAAAGTGTTCCCAATTTCTATTGACAACTTCAGTTTGTCCATCCGTTTGAGGATGACAAGTAGTAGAAAACAACAATTTTGTGCCAAGTTTAGCCCATAAAGTATTCCAAAAGTAACTCAAGAATTTAACATCGCGACCAGAAACAATAGTCCTAGGCATGCCATGCAACCTAGCGACTTCTCTAAAGAACAAGTCCGCAATGTTTGAAGCATCATCGGTTTTATGACAAGCTATAAAATGTGCCATCTTAGAGAATCTATCCACAACAACAAAAATAGAATCCCTCCCCTTCTTAGTCCTAGGCAACCCCAAAATAAAGTCCATAGAAATGTCAATCCAAGTTCTTTTTAAGAATAGCACGCAAAAGTGTTCCCAATTTCTATTGACAACTTCAGTTTGTCCATCCGTTTGAGGATGACAAGTAGTAGAAAACAACAATTTTGTGCCAAGTTTAGCCCATAAAGTATTCCAAAAGTAACTCAAGAATTTAACATCGCGACCAGAAACAATAGTCCTAGGCATGCCATGCAACCTAACGACTTCTCTAAAGAACAAATCCGCAATGTTTGAAGCATCATCGGTTTTATGACAAGCTATAAAATGTGCCATCTTAGAGAATCTATCCACAACAACAAAAATAGAATCCCTCCCCTTCTTAGTCCTAGGCAACCCCAAAATAAAGTCCATAGAAATGTCAATCCAAGTTCTTTTTAAGAATAGCACGCAAAAGTGTTCCCAAAGTTCTATTGACAACTTCAGTTTGTCCATCCGTTTGAGGATGACAAGTAGTAGAAAACAACAATTTTGTGCCAAGTTTAGCCCATAAAGTATTCCAAAAGTAACTCAAGAATTTAACATCGCGACCAGAAACAATAGTCCTAGGCATGCCATGCAACCTAACGACTTCTCTAAAGAACAAATCCGCAATGTTTGAAGCATCATCGGTTTTATGACAAGCTATAAAATGTGCCATCTTAGAGAATCTATCCACAACAACAAAAATAGAATCCCTCCCCTTCTTAGTCCTAGGCAACCCCAAAATAAAGTCCATAGAAATGTCAATCCAAGTTCTTTTTAAGAATAGCACGCAAAAGTGTTCCCAAGTTCTATTGACAACTTCAGTTTGTCCATCCGTTTGAGGATGACAAGTAGTAGAAAACAACAATTTTGTGCCAAGTTTAGCCCATAAAGTATTCCAAAAGTAACTCAAGAATTTAACATCGCGACCAGAAACAATAGTCCTAGGCATGCCATGCAAACCCCT